>NC_134364.1:62539531-62829531 GCF_048569485.1 Anomaloglossus baeobatrachus | reverse complement strand
TGCTGCGCACTCCCCATCGTGCTCTATCCGCCATGCTGCGCACTCCCCATCGTGCTCTATCCGCCATGCTGCACACTCCCAAACGTGCTCCATCCGCCATGCTGCGCACTCCCAAACGTGCTCCATCCGCCATGCTGCGCACCCCCTATCATGCTCCATCCGCCATGCTGCGCACCCCCTATCATGCTCCATCCGCCATGCTGCGCACTCCCAAACGTGCTCCACCCGCCATGCTGCGCACTCCCAAACGTGCTCCATCCGCCATGCTGCGCACTCCCAAACGTGCTCCATCCGCCATGCTGCGCACTCCCAAACGTGCTCCATCCGCCATGCTGCGCACTCCCAAACGTGCTCCATCCGCCATGCTGCGCACTCCCAAACGTGCTCCATCCGCCATACTGCGCACTCCCCATCGTGCACCATCTGGCATGCTGCGCACTCCCAAACGTGCTCCATCCGCCATGCTGCGCACTCCCAAACGTGCTCCATCCGCCATGCTGCGCACTCCCAAACGTGCTCCATCCGCCATGCTGCGCACTCCCAAACGTGCTCCATCCGCCATGCTGCGCACTCCCAAACGTGGTCCATCCGCCATGCTGCGCACTCCCAAACGTGCTCCATCCGCCATGCTGCGCACTCCCAAACGTGCTCCATCCGCCATACTGCGCACTCCCAAACGTGCTCCATCCGCCATACTGCGCACTCCCCATCGTGCACCATCCGGCATGCTGCGCACTCCCAAACGTGCTCCATCCGTCATGCTGCGCACTCCCAAACGTGCTCCATCCGCCATGCTGCGCACTCCCAAACGTGCTCCATCCGCCATGCTGCGCACCCCCCATCATGCTCCATCCGCTTGGGAGTGCGCAGCATGCCGGATGGTGCACGATGGGGAGTGCGCAGTATGGCGGATGGAGCACGTTTGGGAGTGCGCAGTATGGCGGATGGAGCACGTTTGGGAGTGCGCAGCATGGCGGATGGACCACGTTTGGGAGTGCGCAGCATGGCGGATGGACCACGTTTGGGAGTGCGCAGCATGGCGGATGGACCACGTTTGGGAGTGCGCAGCATGGCGGATGGACCACGTTTGGGAGTGCGCAGCATGGCGGATGGACCACGTTTGGGAGTGCGCAGCATGGCGGATGGACCACGTTTGGGAGTGCGCAGCATGGCGGATGGACCACGTTTGGGAGTGCGCAGCATGGCGGATGGAGCACGATGGGGGTGCGCAGCATGGCGGATGGAGCACGTTTGGGAGTGCGCAGCATGGCGGATGGAGCACGTTTGGGAGTGCGCAGCATGGCGGATGGAGCACGTTTGGGAGTGCGCAGTATGGGGGATGGAGCACGTTTGGGAGTGTGCAGCATGGCGGATGGAGCACGATGGGGGTGCGCAGCATGGCGGATGGAGCACGTTTGGGAGTGCGCAGCATGGCGGATGGAGCACGTTTGGGAGTGCGCAGCATGGCGGATGGAGCACGTTTGGGAGTGCGCAGTATGGGGGATGGAGCACGTTTGGGAGTGTGCAGCATGGCGGATAGAGCACGATGGGGAGTGCGCAGTATGGCGGATGGAGCACGTTTGGGAGTGTGCAGCATGGCGGATAGAGCACGATGGGGAAGTGCGCAGCATGGCGGATGGAGCACGTTTGGGAGTGCGCAGCATGGGGGATGCAGCACGATGGGGAGTGCGCAGTATGGCGGATGGAGCACGTTTGCTCAGCCTCTCTCCTTCCAGCCTCCCTCAGCATCAGCCTCCGCCTCCCAGCCTTCCCCAAGATCAGCCTCTCTGCTCCCAGCCTCCTCCAGCACGCCGTGCTCCTCTGCCGACACTCACCCACACCCGATCGCATCCACTCACCCACACAACCGATCGCATCCACTCACCCACACAACCGATCGCATCCACTCACACACACCCGATCGCATACACTCACACACACAGACACTGACGATATTGCACATACGCGCTGATACTCACAACATCCGGGGATATCACATGCTTCTGGCCATGTGATCCTCCGTCAGGTCCTGGAAGCTCACAGCACAATATCGCCGCCGAGAAGCAAGCGATATCCCAGGATGTTGTGAGTATTTGGATGCGATGTGATGTGTGAGGTGTGTGAGGAGTGTGATCTGATTTGTGTGTGTGTGTGTGTGCTGTTATGTTATGTATGTTCCGCAGCTGCAGGACCTTGATGTGTGGATGCGATGTGATGTGTGTGTGAGGTGTGTGTGAGAGTGAGTGTGAGCCGGTGTACACTGGTAACTATGATACACATCGGGTAACTAAGGGACCTTAGTTACCCGATGTGTATAATGGTTACCAGCTTTCACGGCCTCCGTTAAGATCCCAGCATCGCAAGGTTATGTCTGGCGCTGCCGGGATCCTGACGGAGCCGGTGTAGAAGCAAGCGATATCCCAGCATGTTGTGATGTGTGAGGTGTGTGTGAGGTGTGTGTGAGGTGTGTGTGAGGTGTGTGTGAGGTGTGTGTGAGGTGTGTGTGAGGTGTGTGTGAGGTGTGTGTGAGGTGTGTGTGAGGTGTGTGTGAGGTGTGTGTGAGGTGTGTGTGAGGTGTGTGTGAGGTGTGTGTGAGGTGTGTGTGAGGTGTGTGTGAGGTGTGTGTGAGGTGTGTGTGAGGTGTGTGTGAGGTGTGTGTGAGGTGTGTGTGAGGTGTGTGTGAGGTGTGTGTGAGAGTGAGTGTGAGAGTGAGTGTGAGAGTGAGTGTGATCTGATGTGTGTGTGTACTCACCTGGGAATCGGAGCCCCGTGTCAGTTGGGCCAGAGCGAGCGTGCATTGCGTGAGGGGGGCGGGGCCTGCAGAGAGCCGGGGCGGGGCCTGCAGAGAGCCGGGGCGAGAGGCCAATCCGTGTGGGGGGGTGGGGCCATGGCGAGCCCAGCGGCCAATCAGCTTTGTGTCACCGTAAGGACACAATTTCGGAGCAAGACAGACAGACAGACAGACAGACAGACAGACAGACAGACAGACAGACAGACAGACAGACAGACAGACAGACAGACAGACAGACAGACAGAATAAGGCAATTATATATATAGATTATAATATATATATATATATTATAATATATATATATATATTATAATATATATATATATATAATGTGTATGTGTGTGTGTGTGTGTATATATCTATATATATGTATATGTATGTACACCGCAAATAAAATACATATATATTTTTTTTGTATATGTATACCCTGATCTGTTAAGACAAAACTAGTAATATTGTAATTTTCACACTGGCCACTAGATATTTCTTCTATTTAGACTTATACTTCTTGTCCTTTCAGGAAGACTTTACAGCAGGCTCAAAGGCAGGAATACAATGACAGGTAACACCTCTATACACAGTTGGCTGATAAACAGCATAAACCAATCACAATAGGTGACGTCACAGCTCACCACCTCACCCTTCATGTACAATGACTGATAATAGATCACACGGGATCCACCATTCACCATAGGGGAGATCACCGCTCACCGCCTTCTCCATTACGACTGGTAACCTCTGCATACAGTAGATAACTCTGGATCCACCATTCACCATAGGGGAGATCACAGTTCACCACCTCCTTCTGTACAATGACTGGTAACCTCTCTGTATACAGTAGATAACTCTGGATCCACCATTCACAATAGGTGACATCACAACTCGCCTCCCCCTCCCCCCTTCCTTTGTAATGACGTTTCTTCACGCTCATTAGATGCATTAATACAAATGATATGTCTTTTGGTGTGGGGGTTTTTTGAGCCCCAATAATTTGCAGTGTGAAAATTGCAAGATTTCTATTTTTCTGTTAATACTGATTGAGATGGGAGAAATGTAAAAATGCAAAAATGTAAAAAAAAAAAACCAAAAACAAATTACCACTAAAACCTGATTTTTAAGAAAGTCCTTTTGTGATGGCACCTTTCCCCTTCCACATGTGGTGGATAATGCGGGCGCTCCCAGAATACCATTTACTGGTGATAACAATGCTCCCCGTTTGTGACTTGTTTTCTGCTCCCCGTTTCTGTGCAGTCCGCTTCCTTCCCCCCTTTTCTCCCAGTGTATGTTCCCATCTGTACCAATGACTCTGGGACTTGTTTATTTACTGGATGTGACTGTTGCCTAATGCTCAAGACCTGATTTGCTTTTTATTTTTTGCGCATCCTAATTTTTTTTTTTTTTTTTACTTTGACTTTTCTTGTTTTTTAGAAACATGTCATTCAGATTTATAAAAAGGTAGGATTTAAGTTGCTATGTACTTTATTTTTATTTTTCTTCCCCTTATATAACTTGTCTTCTTGGATCTGATTTTCTAAATACTAAACTTCCTGCTGAAAACTAAATTTGATCGAGATGAAAACCTCTTTTCCAACTTTTAATCAGCTGAGCATGTCTTGTGCACTTTGCAACCATTCGTCGTGAGTGTGGTAAAACTTCATGTTTCGTTTGTTTGTATCTACTAATACACACTTGGCATGTGAACAGCAGCAGGTTTGTGGTGGTAATGTTAGTTTGTTTGCTAATGTAAGGTAAGTTTCTAACTTTTCATGTTTTGTTTTTTTTAACCTTTCTAATAAATTTGTTTCCCAACCATTCTCTAGCCAGGCATGCACATACATATTGTACAGCCCAATAGTGTCACCAAATGTGGCGGCCACCACCATCCGGCTCCTATATACGGCATTTTAACATGCTGTGTAGAACATAAAAAACACTTTATAATACTCACCTAACGGTCGCGCGGTTGGCCCTTTTGGTGTCTTCATCCTCTGGTGCCGGCGCCTCCTCTTTCGGCCATCTTTGTCCTCTTTCTGAAGCCTGTGTGCATGATGCGTCTACGTCATACACTCGCCGATCCTGCGCAGGCGCACTACAATACTTTGATCTGAATGCTGGCGGGTGTGGATGACGTCAGACGTGTCATGCACCGCAGCTAGAGAAGGAGAACAAAGATGGCCAAAAGAGGCAGCTCCGGCACCGGACAACGATTACACCGCGCGACCGTTAGGCAAGTATTATAAAGTGTGTTTTATGTCCTCACAGCGGCCTGGGCTCTTATATACAGCATTCTAACATGCTGTATATAAGAGCCAGGTGGTGGTGGCCGCAGCTTATAGGCCAAAAAAGTGGCGACTGGTTCCCTTTTTAAGGAACCAAAATTTCAAAAATGAAGCGTTGAATAAGAAAAAAAAAATTATCACCTTTGCACAATCGGGGCTCATGCACACTTGCATCTAATTTTGGCAAAATTCAGAGTCTGCAGCTCATCATTTTCAGGCTGTGCTTCTAAGGGCAGGGACAGAAGGCCGTGGATTCTCTCACTCAAGAGAAACTGGCTGATTCCCCTAATAAGTCTGGGCCGGGGGAGCCTCTCTGGGCCGGGGGAGCCTCTCTGGGCCCGGGGGAGCCTCTCTGGGCCGGGGGGAGCCTCTGTGGGCCCGGGGGAGCCTCTGTGGGCCCGGGGGAGCCTCTGTGGGCCCGGGGGAGCCTCTGTGGGCCCAGGGGAGCCTCTGTGGGCCCGGGGGAGCCTCTGTGGGCCCGGGGGAGCCTCTGTGGGCCCGGGGGAGAGCCTCTGTGGGCCCGGGGGAGCCTCTGTGGGCCGGGGGGAGCCTCTGTGGGCCGGGGGGAGCCTCTGTGGGCCGGGGGGAGCCTCTGTGGGCCGGGGGGAGCCTCTGTGGGCCGGGGGGAGCCTCTGTGGGCCGGGGGGAGCCTCTGTGGGCCGGGGGGAGCCTCTGTGGGCCGGGGGGAGCCTCTGTGGGCCGGAGAATCTGAGCACACTGTGAGGAGAAGATGGAGAACTCAATTTCTCCATCTTCTCTATTCTTTGAGTCCGTGGAAATCCAACCTCACTCGGATGATTTCCCTGCACCCATAGTGCAATATCACTATCTGATCAAACTCAAACATGGAGTAACTTTTTTTTTTTTTCTTTCTTGGACAGCAAAAAATCTGACATGAGCGGCCTCATAGAATAACATTGGTTCGAGTGCAATCCGATGTTTTGTTGGATCGCACTTGGTCCAAATGTACGGCCATCTGCTCCTGCCCTTACAAGGCACAAAGAATCTGAGAAACCATGCAGTGTGCAATGCACCTAAAGCTGTAGATTATATACTTGGGGAGCAAAAGAAGATTGGGCATGTTTTAAACTCAACATGCCCTTTACCCTGAAGGCATGGTAGTATGTGATTGTTCAAATTTGCAAATACAAAAGAATCCCTAAAGCTCTATTCCCATCATGCCTGATTCTTACAGCTAAGATCTATTATTTTTTTTTTTTAAATAATAATATATATTATTATTTTACATATATATTATAATATATATAAAATATTATAATGTATATTATGAGAGATAGCGATAGATACATTTTATTTTTAAAATTAAGGAACCTTAAAAAAAAAAATTAAAAAAAATTACTCCTAGGCTTTCAACTTAATTGCAGCTTCATCAGTGTCCAGGTACAACGCCTTCTTCTTTTTAGGTCCAATCATTCTTAGTGAGAGCTCGCATACCCCAACCAAGCGCCTCCGCGGTGCACAGGTGGATTTTCTACATGTCTTAACATTGAATTTTTTATTTTTTTTTGTAAATCTGATCCGCTGACGCTTTGGTCTGAGATTTTGAACACCAGTGTAAGATTTCTCTTCTCTTCTGCTTGTCTTTTTGCTTTTTGCATTATTTTCATTGAGGCTCCCGACTGAAACTGAGAGAAATGGGAGATATGAGGGCTCCAGGTGAGGGCAATCTATTCTTTTTTATTTTTATTATAACCTCACCCATAAGTCTTCTGTTAACCCTTCCATGAGAATGTTTGCATGTCATTCTTGCATTAATTAATTTTTTTTTATTACATGGTTTAATTTTGTGAATGTTTGCATGTGAGTCTGTCTCATTCTCTGTAATGATGGATCTGCATGCTTAGAAGAGAATTATAAGTGGGGCTGTTATATTTAGTCAGTGGTGACTGGATATAAACCCCTGTTCTTGGGTTGATTCCCATACTATAGACTTTTAATATCAAAGGGGCATCGTTGGGGTTTGCAAAGTGTTAGCCCCCACCGATCAGCTGTTGATCACTCTAGTGGTGGCCAGATTTTAAGAGTAAAAAAGAGGTGCGCAGAACAGCTCATAGTGGCCGTTCTCCACTACAGAAGCACAGTAGTTACGCTGCAGTACCTGGGTACGGCCACTACAGATTATAGCGCTGTGCTAGTCAGTTTCTGTTGGCCGTTTCCATCTGGCCACAGTCATAGCTGATCAGTGTTGGACCCCCAAAATCTGATATGTGATCTTTCCAGAGAATAAATAATGGTACATGGTAGATATTTCAAATTTGTAATATTTCCTCCCGTTTATACACACTTTTGCAATTTTTTTTTTATTATTATTTCAAATAGTTTAATTTTGTGTATACAGCTTTTGTCACTATGGTCGCACACTACTTGGTAATTTTATTCCCTGGATAAAATAATAATAAAAAAAAAAGAATAGCAAAGGTTTACACACCCTCATACCCTTAAATGTGTCTCTTTAGGCTATTTTTTTTTTGTAATTCATCTACTAAATTACTGAAAAAACCTTTTCTGTTAAAACCGGTGACCCTCTCGTAGAACCCCAGTTAGGCTGGAGTCAGACTTGCGAGAGACTCGCATCACCTCACCCGGCACGGCCGCACACTCTCCTGACAGGAGTAGGTCAGCTGCATGCAGCTGAGGCTCGACTGTCTGGAGGGCTGCAGGCTATGCAGGGTGATGCGATGCAAGTCTCACAAGTGTGACTCTGGCCTTACAGACACATATGCTTAGCGGGTCACTAAACTTTTTTTGTCTAGTGAAATGTATTATTGCATCACTAGGCTGATGGTATTTTAAATCCTGATGACTGCCTCTTGTTACATTTGGAGGGGGGGCATATACTTTCTTCCTAAAGCTCCCCTGTATGGAATTATTTACCTTGACAGGATATTTTAATCTAAAGGTTGTTTTTTTTAAAGGAGACATGTCACTTGCCATAAATGTATATATTTTTTTACCTGATGTAAATGCTGCTGTATTTCTGAATCGGGAGATGTTGTTCTTTGCTTCCTGCGCCTCTCTGTTCCAGAGATATGGCCCCCTCTTCCTTGTATTTAAATTAGTTTCTTAGCCACGGGTGCTTGGTGGTCATGGAGACGCCCACAGCAGGAATGCAGACCACGCCCACTTGGTGAACTAGACTAGGTATCAGGGAAGAGGAGGCCATATCTCAGGAACGGAGAGGCACAGGAACAAAATAAAAACATTGCCGGATTCAGGAGAGGAGCGGCAATTACACCAGGTAAATACTAAAGGTATTCTACACCAATATCAAAACTATTCTGGTCCCCATGCGTTTTTGATATTAGGATGGCACTTTAAAATGGCGTGTAGTGACTGCCTACAAAAGAGTAACTTCTCTTTTCTTCTAGTCGTAATGTGTCAGGGGACCAGAAAGATGAGAACAAAGAATCAAAGCCGAGGTCGCTGCGGTTTACCTGGAGCATGAAAACCACCAGTTCCATGGACCCCAATGACATGATGCGTGAGATTCGCAAGGTTCTAGACGCCAACAATTGTGACTATGAGCAGAGAGAACGCTTCTTACTCTTCTGCGTCCACGGGGACGGCCACGCCGAAAATCTCGTCCAATGGGAGATGGAAGTGTGCAAACTGCCAAGGCTCTCTCTGAACGGGGTGCGCTTCAAGCGGATATCTGGGACATCCATAGCTTTCAAAAACATTGCTTCCAAAATTGCCAATGAGTTAAAACTGTAAAATAAAAAGGGGGTCGGGCGGGAGAAGGAGTGGGGGGGGGCGCCAACAATCAAGTTGTAAATTACGTAGCAATTCAAAAGGTGTTTCCCCCCCCCCCTAAGAACACTGGTTTAATGTATAGAATTAGGCAATAATTCCTGCATCATGATATTACAAATGGAACAAGCTGCTGGAACGGGAGGGAGAGTTGGACTTTTTTTTTGTTATTTTATATAAATATATATATAAGTGCACTACAGCATTAAAGTTGCCTATCATGTAAATTATTTACTTTTTTTTTTTTTTCCCCTCCGTGCAGGGTGATTGGTTTCACCCCTTATTTCCATATTGCTATCCATGTATGTGTATGCAAGTATGGATGTTACATATGCGTTGAACACACAGAACTGGTTCCCCCCCCCAAAAAAAAATAAGAAATCATGGCTGATATTGAACACCTAATATTTTATTTTTTATTCTTTAAACTAATTTGCACATATTGTCAGTATTTTCATTGTCCTGTTTTGGAAGGCTAAAGATAAAACAAACAAAAAAAAAGTGTGAGAATTGTAACTTATGAGAGTGGTATATGGGCAGCGATTAAACAGTGTTCCTGCTAAAGAACCGAACATGAAGTCTGTGTTCCTTCGTAGACGCTCGGGGTCGTCCCGTACAAATGGCTCCGGCACCCAAACCTGGCCAGGCCCCCTGTGAACTGGATCCAATCTTCAAGGACTTTGTCAATTCCTGCCGTCAAATGCTAGAACCCCTGAAAACAAAATCTGCAATTCTACTTTTGCCTTTAAATAAACTAAAAACCTGATACACCCTATTCTAAATCTATGAATATAGCATTTCGACAGCCCTTACAAATGCATGTGTGGTTGTAACTGTTATAAACTGAAGTCATTATGCTGGTGTGAACCAAACCTTGAATGTTTCCATATTCTACAATACATCACAAGTGAGTACACCCCTCACACTTTTGTAAATATTTTGTTTTCTTTGTCGCTCTATTGGGAGACCCAGACAATTGGGTGTATAGGCTATGCCTCCGGAGGCCGCACAAAGTATTACACTTAAAAGTGTTAAGCCCCTCCCCTTCTGCCTATACACCCCCCGTGCTCCCACGGGCTCCTCAGTTTTTTGCTTTGTGCGAAGGAGGTCAGACACGCACAGCACAGCTCCACAGATTAGTCAGCAGCAGCTGCTGACTATGTCGGTTGGAAGAAAAGTGGGCCCATATAGGGCCCCCAGCATGCTCCCTTCTCACCCCACTCTTGTCGGCGGTGTTGTTAAGGTTGAGGTATCCATTGCGGGTACGGAGGCTGGAGCCCACATGCTGTTTTCCTTCCCCATCCCCCTCAGGGCTCTGGTGGAAGTGGGATCCTATCGGTCTCCAGGCACTGAGACCGTGCTTCATCCACAACTCCTGTGGAGCCTGCTGGATAGGAGCTGGGTACCGTTCAGGGACATGGCCCTGCTACGTGAAGGTACTCTGTATCCCTGTGGGGACCGCGCACGGCAACACCTCAGCTTTGCTGGGTGTGCTAGTGCACCGGGGACCGCGGCGCTGCCGGGTTAAACTGTGCCATTACACACTCAGCGTCGCTGAGTGTGTTTATATGTAGGGGCTACCGCGCTAACCGCCGCTGCCATGTGAAACTGCGGCGCGGCTGGGACTTGTAGTTCGCCGGGGACTTCGGCGTCGGCCGCGCTTTTACGGCGGCGACGCTTATACTCGAGTCCCCGGCTTGCTTGCGGCCTAGTTTCCCTTTCTCCCGCCCTCAGCCCTGACAGGCAGGGGGAAGGGCGGGACGCTGCACGAAACGAGCAGCACTGAGGGCTGGAGTATGATTTCCATACTCCACCCCCCTCACTGTGCACAGTGTGAGCACCTCGGCCACGCCCACGGCTCCCTCCTCTCGTCAGGACGCCGCAGCCATTCCTGTCAGCTCCTCCGACGCTGCAGAGAGGGACAAACCCTGGGAGACACAGACACGGTCTCTGGTGGCCTCATAACCGCTTTAGGCGGCTGGTAAGCAGCACCTGTTGGTGCTAGCCCCATGGTGCTGTAGTGTATTGATACATTATTTGTGTATAGTATATATTTTACACTGTATGAGCACAGTTCATTCTGGCTATATACCCTATTGTGTTACTAGGGAAAACAATAGCATGGCGCCCACAAAAGGCAGGGGTGCCAAAAACACAGGCTTATTATGCTGCCTGCGTCGCTTGTACGACCCAGCTGCCGACAGGTTCCATTGACCCTCATCGTGTGCAATGTTGGGCCCCTGTGACACTTTTTCAGCCAGGGCCTCTGCTAAGAGGGGCCCAGGGGGAGCCACCTGTTGACACTGTCCTAGTGACGGGGACGGAGTTCGCAAAACTCTCTGAGACTATGGCTAAGATACTAGAAGCCTTGCAGTCCAGGCCGGTATCTCAGCACAGGGACTCTGTTGAATCATTGTTCCCTGGCCCCCCTCAGTTGGACCAACAATGTCCTCCTGGGGTATCTCATGGATCCCAGGCTGAGGGTTCTGACGCAGACCCCAGCCCCAGACCGACTAAGTGAGCTCGCTTAGAATTTCCCTCGACATCATATTGTTCAGGGTCTCAGCGGGGGGAATATCTGATTGATGATGCGGAGACAGCTGATCAGGATTCTGATCCTGAGGGCGCTCTCAATCTTAATACTCCAGACGGGGACGCCATAGTGAACGATCTTATTGCGTCCATCGATCAAATGCTGGATATTTCTCCCTCAGCTCCTCCGGCGGAGGAGTCAGCTTCTCATACACCGAGTATGTTTCTAGACCACTCTGATTTCAGAGAGGCAGTCCAGAATCATCATGCTTGTCCAGATAAGTGTTTTTCTAAGCGCCTTAAGGATACACGTTATCTTTTTCCCCCTGACGAGGTTAAAGGTTGGATTTAGTGTCCCACAGTGGATCCTCCAATCTCCAGACTGGCGGCTAGATCCATACTTGCAGTGGAAAATGGGGCCTTGCTCAAAAATGCCACTGACAGGCAGATGGAGCTCTGGTTGAAATCCATATATGAAGCTATCGGAGCTTCTTTTGCCCCAGCATTCGCAGCCGTATGGGCGCTACAAGCTATCTCAGCAAGCGCAAATTGAAGCAGCCACATGCACGGCCGCGCCACAAGTGGCATCCATTTCCACCCAGACATCGGCAATTGCGTCTTACGCTATTAAGGCTGTCCTGGACTCTGCGAGCCGTACGGCGGTCGCGGCCGCCAATTCGGTGGTACTCCGCAGGGCCTTGTGGCTACGGGAATGGAAGGCAGATTCTGCTTCCAAAAAAGCGCTTAACCAGTTTGCCAATTTCTGGCGACAGGCTGTTTGGCGAGCGTCTGGATGAAATCATCACACAATCCAAGGGAAAGGATACATCCTTACCCCAGCCCACACAGAACATACCCCAACAGAGGAGAGGGCAGTTGAGGTTTCGGTCCTTTCAGGGCGCGGGCAGGTCTCAATTCTCCTCGTCCAAAAGGTCTCAGAAAGAACAAAGGAACTCTGATGCATGGCGGTCTAAGTCACGTCCTTAAAAGGCCACCGGAGGCGCCGCTAATAAAGCGGCTTCCTCATGACTTTCGACCTCCTTTAGTAGCATCCTCGGTCGGTGGCAGGCTCTCCCGCTTTTGCGACACCTGGCTGCCACAAATAAAAGACCGCTGGGTGAGAGACATTCTGTCTCACGGTTACAAGATAGAGTTCACCTCTCGTCCCCCGACTCGATTCTTCAGGTCATCCCCGCCTCCCTAGCGAGCCGAGGCTCTTCTGCAGGCGCTGCGCACTCTGAAGGCAGAAGGAGTGGTGATCCCGGTTCCTCTTCAGCAACAGAGCCACGGTTTTTACTCCAACTTGTTTGTGGTCCCAAAGGAGGATGGGTCTTTCCGCCCGGTCCCGGACCTGAAACTGCTCAACAAACATGTAAAGACCAGACGGTTCAGGATGGAATCCCTCCACGCCGTCATCGCCTCAATGTCCCAAGGAGATTTCCTTGCATCGGTCGATATCAAAGATGATTATCTCCACGTACCGATTGCTCCAGAGCACCAGCGCTGCTTGCGCTTCGCCATAGGAAACGAACACCTGCAATTCGTGACACTGCTGTTCGGCCTGGCAACAGCCCCACGGGTTTTTACCAAGGTTATGGCTACTGTAGTAGCGCTCCTACACTCGCAGGGTCACTCGGTGATTCCGTACTTGGATGCTGATCAAGGCACCCTCTCAAGAGGCATGCCAACGCAGCCTCGACGCTTCCCTGGAGACTCTCCAGGGTTTCGGGTGGATCATCAATTTTCCAAAGTCAAATCTGACACCGGCCCAATCGCTGACATATCTTGGCATGGAGTTTCATACCCTCTCAGCGATAGTGAAGCTTCCGCTGATCAAGCAGCAGTCACTACAGAAAGGGGTACAATCTCTCCTTCAAGGCCAGTCACACCCCTTGAGGCGCCTCATGCACTTCCTGGGGAAGATGGTGGCAGCAATGGATGCACTTCCTTTCGCGCAGTTTCACCTGCGTCCTCTTCAATGGGACATCCTACGCAAATGGGACAGGAAGCCGACGTCCCTCGACAGGACAGTCTCCCTCTCTCAGGCGACCAAAGCTTCCCTTCGGTGGTGGCTTCTTCCCACTTCATTATCGAAGGGGAAATCCTTCCTACCCCCATCCTGGGAAATAGTCACGACGGACGCGAGTCTGTCAGGGTGGGGAGCGGTTTTTTCTCCACCACAGGGCTCAGGGTACGTGGACCCAGCAAGAGTCCTCGCTTCGGATCAACGTTCTGGAAATACGGGCAGTGTATCTTGCCCAGAAAGCGTTCCAGCAGTGGCTGGAGGGCAAGCAGATCCGAATTCAGTCGGACAATTCCACAGCGGTGGCATACATCAACCACCAAGGTGGCACACGCAGCCGGCTAGCCTTCCAGGAAGTCCGGCGGATTTTGATGTGGGTGGAAGCCACGGCCTCCACCATCTCTGCAGTTCACATCCCAGGCGTGGAAAACTGGGAAGCAGATTATCTCAGTTGCCAGGGCATGGACGCAGGGGAATGGTCCCTTCACACGGACGTGTTTCAGGAGATCCGTTGCTGCTGGGGGGTGTCGGACGTCGACCTCATGGCGTCCCGGCACAACAACAAGGTACCAATGTTCATGGCACGGTCTCAAGATCCCAGAGCTCTGGCGGCAGACGCCTTAGTTCAGGATTGTCGCAGTTTCAGCTCCCTTATGTGTTTCCTCCGCTGGCACTGTTGCCCGGAGTGTTACGCAAGATCAGGACCGACTGCCGCCACGCCATCCTCGTCGCTCCAGGCTGGCCAGGAGGTCGTGGTACCCGGATCTGTGGCATCTCACGGTCGGCCAACCGTGGACACTACCAGACCGACCAGACTTGCTATCTCGAGGGCCGTTTTTTCCATCTGCATTCTGCGGCCCTCAACCTGACTGTGTGGCCATTGAGTCCTGGACCCTAGCGTCTTCAGGGTTATCTCAAGACGTCATTGCCACTATGAGACAGGCTAGGAAACCAACATCCGCCAAGATCTACCACAGGACGTGGAAAATTTTCCTGTCGTGGTGCTCTGCTCAGGGTATTTCTCCCTGGCCTTTTGCCTTGACCACTTTTCTGTCCTTCCTTCAATCTGGACTGGAAAAGGGTTTGGCGCTCGGCTCCCTTAAGGGACAAGTCTCAGCGCTCTCTGCGCTTTTTCCAGAAGCGCCTAGCCAGGCTTCCACAGGTACGCACGTTCCTGCAGGGGGTTTGTCACATCGTTCCACATTACAAGCGGCCGTTAGATCCCTGGGATCTAAACAGGGTTCTGATGGTTCTTCAGAAACCACCATTCGAGCCAATGAGAGATATTTCCCTCTCACGACTTTCGCAGAAAGTGGTTTTTCTAGTAGCAGTCACTTCTCTTCGGAGAGTGTCTGAGCTAGCAGCATTGTCGTGCAAAGCCCCTTTCCTGGTGTTTCACCAGGACAAGGTGGTTCTACGTCCGGTTCCGGATTTTCTCCCTAAGGTGGTATCCTCCTTTCATCTCAATCAGGATATCTCCTTACCTTCTTTTTATCCTCATCCAGTTCACCAATGTGAAAAGGATTTGCACTTGTTAGATTTGGTGAGAGCACTCAGACTCTACATTTCTCGTACGGCGCCCCTGCGCCGCTCGGATGCACTCTTTGTCCTTGTCGCTGGCCAGCGTAAAGGGTCACAGGATTCCAAATCAACCCTGGCTCGGTGGATCAAGGAGCCAATTATCGAAGCCTAGCGTTCTACTGGGCTTCCGGTTCCCTCAGGGCTGAAAGCCCATTCTACCAGAGCCGTGGGCGCGTCCTGGGCTTTGAGGCACCAGGCTACGGCTCAGCAGGTGTGTCAGGCGGCTACCTGGTAGAGCCTGCACACTTTCACGAAGCACTATCAGGTGCATACCTATGCTTCGGCGGATGCCAGCCTAGGTAGACGAGTCCTTCAGGCGGCGGTTGCCCACCTGTAGGAAGGGGCCGTTTTACGGCTCTCTTACGAGGTATTATTTTACCCACCCAGGGACTGCTTTTGGACGTCCCAATTGTCTGGGTCTCCCAATAGAGCGACAAAGAAGAAGGGAATTTTGTTTACTTACCGTAAATTCCTTTTCTTCTAGCTCTAATTGGGAGACCCAGCGCCCGCCCCTGTTTTTTTGTGTACACGTTGTTCATGTTGAATGGTTTCAGTTCTCCGATATTCCTTCGGATTGAAGTTACTTTTAACCAGTTTATAATTCTTTTTCCTCCTTCTTGCTTTTGCACCAAAACTGAGGAGCCCGTGGGAGCACGGGGGGTGTATAGGCAGAAGGGGAGGGGCTTAACACTTTTGAGTGTAATACTTTGTGTGGCCTCCGGAGGCATAGCCTATACACCCAATTGTCTGGGTCTCCCAATTAGAGCTAGAAGAAAAGGAATTTACGGTAAGTAAACAAAATTCCCTTCTTCATGGGACAAGATTGAGGAGCTTACCCTGTGATACAATGTACAGTGTCAGTGCGCAGCTTCTATAACGGGGTAAATTTGGTGCCCTCTAAATAACTCCGCACACAGCCATTAATATGTAAACAGCTGTCAACAAAAGTGAGTACACCCCTAAGTGGAAATGGCCAAATTGTGCCCCATTAGCAATTTTCCTTCCCCGGTGTCATGTGACTGGTCTCAGGTGTGAATGGGAGGCAATGTATTATATTTGGTGTTATCGCTCACACTCTCATACTGGTCACTGGAGGACAACATGACTCCTCATGGCAAAGAATTTTCTGAGGATCTGAAAAAAATTGTTGCTCTACATAAAGATTGCTGAGGCTATAAGAAGATTGTCACCACCTTGACACTGAGCTGCAGCACTGTGGTCAAGACCATACAGCAGTATAACAAGACAGGATCAACTCAGAAAAGGCCTCACCATGGTCAACCAAAGTAATAGAGAGCATGTGGTCAACGTCCTATCCAGAGGTCGTCTTTTCAGAATAGACTGAGTACTGCCAGCATTGCTGTAGAGGTTACAGGGGTGGGGGGATCCGCCTGTCAGTGCTCAGACCATACGCTGCACACTGCAGATGATACCGGGGTTGGGGGGGGGGGCTGTCTGTCAGTGCTCAGACCATACGCCGCACACTGCAGATGTAATGGGTGGGGGGGGGGGTCCACCTGTCAGTTCTCAAACCATGTTCAGATCGTGTCAAGCGTGTGTGGGAGTAACCAGGTAAGCGCAACAAAGACAAGTCTGTCCTGCCTATAGTCAAGCATGGTGGTGGACGGTCATGGTTTGGGGCTGCATGAGTGCTGCCAGCTGTGGGGGCTACAGGTCATTGAGGGAACCATGAATGCCAACATGTTTTGTGATATACTGAAGCAGAGCGCGATTCCCCCCTCCCTTCATATTCCAACACGATAATGACTCCAAACACACCCAACTGGAATGGAGGGTAAAGGTCCTGGACTAGGTGAGCATCTCCAGGACCTCCTTTAACAGAAGGTAGAGGAGCACAAGGTCTCTTCCATCCTCCATGAAACCATCAAGGAGCTGGAGGATGTGAGGGTATGTGCGCACGTTGCTTTTTACCTGCTTTTTACCTGCTTTTTTGCTGCTTTTTCTTCTGCGCTGTTTAATGCCAAAATGGATGTGTTCTTCTATTCAAGCAAAGTCTATGGGAATTTGGGTTTCTTGTTCACACTATGTTGTTCAAAATGCTGCCTTTTTGTGGCAGAACTTTGGTCAAAAACTCAGCTTTTCAAAGAAGCAACATGTCAATTGTTTTTGCCATTTGGGTTTTGCACTGCAAAGCTGAGTTTTTGACCAAAGTTCTGCCACAAAAAGGCAGCATTTTGAACAACATAGTGTGAACAAGAAACCCAAATTCCCATAGACTTTGCTTGAATAGAAGAACACATCCATTTTGGCATTAAACAGCGCAGAAGAAAAAGCAGCAAAAAAGCAGGTAAAAAGCAGGTAAAAAGCAACGTGCGCACATACCCTTAGAGTATCCAGCAGCTCTAGTGACCTCCATACACAAGAGAGTTAAGGCAGCGCTGGAAAATAATGGCGGCCACACAAAATATTCACAAAGTGCACAATTTAGCAGGGCTGTGGAGTCGGAGCTCATTTTGGTGGAGTCGGAGTAGGTATAAAATGCACTGACTCAGACTCCTAAAATATATAATAAAGGGACAGTAGTGCAATGCAGAATGTGCTGAATATTTTTTTCATAGGAATTTGGGAAACTTATGAAATGTCCTATAAATGGCTGTTCTATTCCTGATCTAAGGCTACATTCACACAGTGTTTTTGCTGTGTTTTTTGAGGATATGTTTTTCAGCTGCAAAAGCAGATCAGCTTTTTAAAAAACCACATCACATGAAAGGTTTTTGCGCTCATAGATAATGCTTTCAATAGCAAAAGCAGATTAGAAAACGCCACAAACTGACTGCTAATTCTCTGTGAGGATCCTCACAAAACGCTGTGTCTGAATGTCCTATCTTTCACCCATTGCCTTTGATGGATGCCAGAGTCACCGCATTTCACTGAATTATTTTGCCATCAATGTTCGATATGTTTGTAACAAGAAAGAAATTGTTACCAAGTCACTGGCAGTAAAAGACACTAAAGCTCATCATCAGCCAGTTTCTCCAGGCCTTAGTGAAAAAAGTTCTGCAAGATTAGGAACGCAAAAAAGAGCAGGTTCTTGCTACTGTAATGGACAATGCTTCAAACATAAGTACAATTACACTGATGAATGAGAGTACTGAACAACAGCTAGAAGAAAATTTAGGATTCAGTATGTGTGAGATGGAGCCACAGTGCTGTTCATGTAACTGAGGAACAAACCGATCTTACAACAGAAGAACAGCAAAATGATACTTTAGGATTAGATGATCTTGTTGAAGCGGCTTCAAAACACTTTCATATTCATCACATGCGCTGTGTTGTGCACACGCTGCAGCTGGCAATAAGAGAGAGTCTGCAAGAGAGACCCCGGTGTCACACATCCAGCTTTTCGCTGGTTTGGCGGATGCGGCGCACTCCAGTATAGTGTATACAGTACAGTGGCAGCGCGACAAACGCCGGTCACATGCTGTCATGTGACCGGAGCATGTGACCCGGACGTTGCGGCGCTGCCACTGTACTGTATTGTACTGTACTGGCGTGCGCTGCATCCGCCAATCCGGCGAAAATCCGGATGTGTGAAACTGGGCGGACATGCTGGAAATCTGATTGGAAAAGTGAGGAAGTTGCCTATTGCCGCCAAAACCTCTAAAATTGATTGCATCTTGAAGAGATGTGCTGGGAAAAGGGGCAATTGTTGATCAAGCCACTTGGTGGGGCAGCACTTATTTAATGACTGAGCGATTGCTTGAACTAAAATAGTTTCTTATAGATATGGTGAACCCTCAAGTAACCTTAAATGAAGGTCAATGGACACAGGTGGCTGAATTGAAGGAATTGCTTAATCACCCATTTACCATGACTAAAAAATTACAAGCTGAGAATTTAACTCCTGGCATTTTCATAAGGGAGTTGAAGAACTTGCTATTTTGCCCCTGTCCCAAAGAGGAGGTTTAATCGCAGATGGCATTTCTGCTTCAATGAAACGGAGAGAGACACTGCTATTGGAAAATAAAATTCTTCTGGCAGCTGTTTATGTGGACCCAAGTCATCGTATACTGCTTGATGATCAACAGCTTACTAAAGGAAAAGAAGCTCTGATTGAGGTAGTAGTTAGGATGAGCGGCTACAGGACTGCCAGGTGCAGGAGGACTTGGGGCCTGACAGTGCTACTGCTGCCATATCTTCATCCTCATCAGATGAGGAGTTTAACTTTGACAAGTATTTGGATGACATGAAGCAGGCAAAGCATTGCCGCAAGGAAAAAGATTTCACTCCATCTCCTATAGCAGCAGATTGATCATATTTCAGCAAAAGTTTTCACTTGCTCTCAAAGAAATAGAAAACTTCAACCATTCATCAAAACTGACTGTGCATGAGGCAATTCTTTTATACCCGGAAATTGTTAGAGATGTTGCCCATGTGGTTACAGCTTTGCCTCCAACCCAAGTTACTGTAGCGAGGTTGTTCTCCAGCCTTAAAATTATTAGGTCAGATTTGAGGTCATCTGCGAAGGAGGCTCTGATGGAGGCAATTCTATTTCTTACAACAAATTCATACACTGCACAAATGTTATTTACTATGGTTTTTTTGAAAACTTTTTTTTTTTGCCACTTACATAGTGTTATATATAACACTATGTAATACACTATGTAAGTGGCAAAAAAACACAGTTTTCAACAAAAACATACTAAATAACATTCAGTATATTGCTTATATTTAAGTGAAAAATGTATTGTAGTACAATGTGAACATCAGACATTTAATCATTTTTATGATACAATAATCAAGATATTTAGGACATAATATATTTATTGGAATATTAGAACACAAAAAACTAATAAATTGTAAATATGTAAAATATATGTAAAATATATATATATATATATATATATATATATACACATACATATACACACACACACCAGATATATGTAATCTACTGTATATTACATAGTGTATTTCATATTTACAATTTATTACAGTTTTTTGTGTTCTAAAGTTGTATTGCAATAAATATATTTTATGTTCTATCCAAATATCTTGATTATTGTATCATAAAAATTATTAAATGTCTGATGTTCACATACACATGTTCATGTACTACAATAAATTTTTCACTTAAACTATAAGCCGATATATGTAGGAGTCGGAGTCGGTGCAAGGGAAATTGAGGAGTCTGAGTCGAAGGTTTGGCTTACCGACTCCACAGCCCTGCAATTTAGGCAATTTTACTCCGGGGTGTACTCACTTTTGTTGTGAGTGGTTTTGACAGTTGCTCTGTGTTGAGTTTAGAGGATACCAAATTTACCCTGTTATACAAGCTGCACACTGACACTGTACATTGTATCATAGGGTCAAATCTTCAGTGTTGTCCCATAAAAATATATAATAAAATATTTCCAAAAATGTGAGGGGTGTACTCACTGTTGTGATCTACTGTGTATATTAAGAAATGGTGATTTATACAGGATCCACCATTTACAATAGGTGATATCACAGCGCATCTCTTCCCCCCTTCTGTATAATGACCTTACTGAGAGAGATATACACATAAAAAAAATCCTGAATTAAACAGTCGCTCATTTTCTGATACGTTTTATTGTAAATTTGTGATGTACAGTACAACATTATATTGAGGTTCCGTGTTAGCCAGAAAAATCGATTGTAAACTCTGTGCACACCTGCGCTTCTATTATAAATGGAAACTGGGATGTAGCATCAATTTTGTTGCACTATTGACCCCTGTTCCACCTAGTGGACCCCCTTGCTTCAGCCAGTGGACCCCTACTTCAACCAGATGGACCCCTGCTGAACCCAATGGAACACCACTGAACCCAGTGGACCCTCTGCTGCACCCAGTGGACCCTCTGCTGCACCCAGTGGAACCTCCGCTGCACCCAGTGGAACCCCCGCTGAATCCAATGGAACCCCGCTGAATCCAATGGAACCCTGCTGAACCCAATGGAACCCTGCTGAACCCAGTGGATTCCCGCTGAACCCAATGGAACCCCGCTGAAACCAGTAGACCCTCTGCTGCACCCAATGGACCCCTCTATCATCCAGTGGACCCAGTTTCAGCCAATGGACCCCTGCTCCTCGCAGTGCACCCTTTCTCCACCCAGCAGACTCATGCTCCTCCCAGTGGACCCCTGCTCCTCTCAGTGGACCCCTGTTCCATTGAGTTGACCCCTTCTCCACCCAGCGGACTCCTGCTCCTTCCAGTGGACCCCCTGCTCCTCTCAGCGGACTCCTGCTCCTTTCAGTGGACCACTGCACCTCCCAGTGGACCCCCTGCTCCTCCTGGTGGAACCCTGCTCCTCCCAGTGGACCCCTGCCCCTCTCGCTGGACCCTCTGCTCCATGGCATTAATCAGCCACAAAGACGACTACTTATTGAGTAGTTTTCCCAATTTACATAGTGATGGCCTGTAGTCTGAAACCATCACCTTAGTCTGCGGACAGAATATTGATCTGTTACTTTAGCACCGGATATAATGGTGCCGTCTTTGAGACCTTCCTATGGATTTATTTGCTGTGGCAGACATCAATATGTACCTCTTTGGGGATCTATGATTCTCCTGGTGCACACATTAAAGGGAGTCTGTAAGACGGCTTTTGCTTTGTAATCTGAGGTAAGCATTATGTAGGGGCTGAGATACGGATTTCAGCAATGTGTCGCTAATTAGACTGTGTGCTGTTATTTCATTACAATAAGTGTTTTATCAGCAGAAAATTATCAGTACAGGACTAGCTGCCTGTGTGTATCCTGGTCAACCCTGACTCCACCACTGACTTACAGCTTTCTGTCACATTAAGCTTGTGTCACAACTGCTGCACCCAGTAAAGGAAGTGACACATGGCTGGAATCAGGGTCTCTGCCCCTACATCATACTGCTGTCAGATTAGGTGTCAAAAACCTGGTGACAGATTCCCTTTATCCTCCACAAGGCAAAATGCAAATATCTTTCAAGTTTCTGCATTGCAGTCACTGATTTAAAGGGATCTGTCAGCACAGAATGACTGTTCAAACCAAGCTCAGACACTCGGTGCATCATGGATGCCAAATATTTGAAATTCACCTTCCCACCTGCTTGTTTTCCCCTCAATCACCGTCCTCCCCTCTTTTATTGACAGCGACGTCTTCATAGAGCAGAGGAGGGAGCAGATAGATGGGAAACCAGCAGGTGGGGAGGTGCACTGAAATGTCTGGCCGCCATGATGCACCTGTGCTTGGTCTGACCAGTCATTCTGTGCTGACAGAGGGCCTTTAATTTGAGGCCATGTTGAAGTGCCATATACAGTACCACTAATATATATATACATATACATACAGTATATACTGTATATACTGTACTATATATATATATATATATATATATAATATTAGTATACATCACATTTGAAACAAGAAGTACTGTATATTTGCTGACCGTGGAAAGGAAGAGAAATTGATACACAGAATAATACAAGAAGGAGATCGCATGACAATGGGCAGCCATGACAGTCACTGTGATGGTAGAAACTGGAGGCATCGGGCAACACAATGAGGCTTCATCACATAGCATGGGAGACATCTAGTGGCTGCATTGTAAACTGACCATATATATAGCTATCTAAAAATAGGAAAAATAAAAATAGAGAAAGAGAAAAATAGGAACAGCACATTAAATTAGAAAAATGCAGGGGGTGCAAGGTCCCCCAACAAATCTTGAATCCTCTGGCAATAATTTAAGCAAAACAAAAGAAAGCAGCACTCCAAAATAAGGGGAAAAAAGTGGAGTTTGATAGCACATATGGTGTGGTGACATTTCGCCTGTTACCAGTATTCATAAATTGCTGCGTTAAGCTTTTTTTTTTTTTTGCTTCTATCTATCCCTCTATCCTTCCTTCTATTTATCCATCCATTCCTCTATCCATCTATCTATTAATCGCTCTATTATCTATCTAGCTATTATCTATCCCTCTATCGATTGCTCTATTATCTATCACTCTATCTATTCTATCTATTTATTTATCCCTTTATCTGTCATCTATCCTTCTATTTATCTATCCATCCATCCCTCTATCTATCCATCCACCTTTCTATCCATCCCTCTTATCTATCTATCTATTATCCATCTATCCCTCTGTAGCTTTATCTATTCCTCTATTGCTCTATTATCTATCCCTTTATCTGTCATCTATCCCTCTATTTATCTATTCATCCCTCTATTTATCCATCCATCCCTCTATCTATCCCTCTAACTATCCATCTATCTATTATCTATCCCTGTATCTATCCCTGTATCTATCCCTCTATCTATCCCTGTATCTATCTATCTATCTATCCCTCTGTCTATCTATCCCTTTATCTATCTATCTATCTATCCCTCTATCTATCTATCTATCCCTCTATCTATCTATCTATCTGTTCCTCTATCTATCTATCCTTCTATTTATCCATCCATCCCTCTATCCATCCTTCTATTTATCTATCTATTATCTATCCCTCTATCCTCTATCTATCTCCTTTTCTTAGATTATTGATAAGGCGGGGTGCTCTGTACCGGACTTGTGTGTTTGCTACAATACATCATGGTAAAATATTCTGTCCATCCTGCCGGGTATAAAAGGAGGCATTTTAGCCCCTAGACATTTGTGAGAGGACCCCAGCCAGCCATGCTAATACAGGTGAATGGTGTCGCTTTGTGGCCTACAAAGAATCACAAACCCCAGACATCCGGTTGTGAGTGTCTGCACATTGCTTGTGGCCCTTCACTTGCTCTATGGTAGCAGTGCAGGCCGCGGTCCTTGTCTCTGTGCAGCTCCAGCCTCACGTGGCTCGGTCATTATAGAGTGGCTGCCTCCAGTCGCTGCTGCTGGAGCTGGTTTCTTCCTCTTGATACAGGGATATTTGCTTAGTCCATCAGTCACACTGGACCCTAGGTCTTGAATCTGCGCCCCTAAAAGCTATTCCAAGAGTAGTATAAGGTACAGATGTAGCAGAGCTGAGTTGGCTGCTCCGTTGCTGATTTATTCTATCTCTATAGGATTATTACCCTCCATCCTATCGAAAAGCGGCACCATCACCATGAATATCAGACAAAGCCGATCCCTCACCATCAACGGATCCCACCACTGGGACATACCCTCACAAAAGGAGGTCCAAAATAGAAAATACTGAGCAAGTTATGGTAGACATCCTGCATGACAAGGGGTTAAACTATCAGACATGGTCTTTAAAGGGGTTGTCCGACATAACAAAAATTTTTGAGTTTAAGCTAATCTGTGCTGTATTGTCATATTAAACACCCCTACATTGTTATTTTTTGTTTTCTAACTTTTGTTCCTCTTGAATTATCCCTTTATTCTCTGCAGCTCTTTGTTTACATTCAGCACAAGCAAACTGACCATTTCCTGTGCAAAACCTCAGTCAGAGCTGGCACCGCCCAGCCTCAGTGTCCAGCCCCTCCCTCTGCACACACAGTCCCTGTCAGTATATTCTGCCCCAGAACCTGACCTGTTATCACTACAGCATTGCAAATAACAGCCCCACATCGGGGGCTCTGCACCCCCCACCACATCAGGCTCTGCACCGCATACACACATCGGGCTCTGCCCCGCATACACACATCGGGCTCTGCACCGCATACACACATCGGGCTCTGCATCGCATACACACATCGGGCTCTGCACTGCATACACACATCGGGCTCTGCACCGCATACACACATCGGGCTCTGCACTCCACACACACATCAGGCTCTACACCGCATACACACATCGGGCTCTGCACCGCACACATCAGGCTCTGCACCGCACACACACATCGGGCTCTGCACCGCATACACACATGGGCTCTGCACCGACCCCCCCTACCCTCATATTGAACACATGTAGGGAGTACATACTCACCCGTCCTCGGTCCCCGCCGCTCCTGCACGTTCGCGCGCTGTCTGTGCTCTGGCCATATCAGCACAGTAGTGACGTCACCGCTGTGCTGAAGAGAGCACAGACAGCCGGGCAGTGATGAGAAGCTGCGCTCCCTCTCATCAGCAATTTCAAATGTACCGGCATCTGTGATCTGTGATGCCGGTACATTTGAAGTTGTGATCCTGAGCAGGGGGCCCGGTGCTGCCGCTGACACCACGGCAGCCGCCGCCAGGCCCCTCCCCCAGGTCACGAGTCCCACAGCAGTGCAGGGGGAGGTTGCGTGGAGAGTAAGGGGTGCGGGGGAATGTGTGGGAGGGTGCAGGGAAGGGGGGTGGGGCTCATCGCACTGTACCCGCCCAGCAGGGCGGCAACATGCAGTGGCAGATTTGCATGTCAACATGGTCCTGCCCATGTTGACATGAAATGACCGGAAGCAGCAAAATCGCGGCAGGAGCGGTCACATGACCACTCTGAGCCGGGGGAGAGGGGATGACAGCAGGGCAGGTAAGTGGTCTCTATCTACTTACTTGCCCCAATGTAGCCCAACAGGGTAATAATGAAAAAAACTCAAAATAAGCCGGATAACCCCTTTAACTGTTCAGGTTGATGGCAATTCCACACAATGTCCACCAGAGGGCACTAGAATATAATGTATTATTCTATGATAGGAAAGGTGAATCTTTTCTGAGCCCGGACTTCAGGTTCTGATGGCGGGATCTTGGGCCGATCTGCAGCTCTATATACTTTATTATATTGTGTATGCATTTTTCAAAAAAAGTGTACAATAAAGATTGCATCAATGCAAGGACTGGACGCAAAGGGGCGCTATGCAAGGACAGTATCTGGGCCCCACAGAGGGGCGCTGTGCAAGGACAGTATCTGGGCCCCACAGAGGGGCGCTGTGCAAGGACAGTATCTGGGCCCCACAGAGGGGCGCTGTGCAAGGACAGTATCTGGGCACCACAGAGGGGCGCTGTGCAAGGACAGTATCTGGGCACCACAGAGGGGCGCTGTGCAAGGACAGTATTGGTGCCCCACAGAGGGATGCTGTACAAGGACAGTATCGGTGCCCCACAGAGAGACGCTGTACAAGGACAGTATTGGGGCCTCAGAGAGGGGTGCTGTGCAAGGACGATATTGGGGCCTCAGAGAGGGACGCTGTGCAAGAACAGTATCGGGCCCCACAGAGGGACACTGTGCAAGGACAGTATCGGGGCCCCACAGAGGGACGCTGTGCAAGGACTGTATCGGGGCCTCAGAGAGGGGCGCTGTGCAAGGACAGTATCTGGGCCCCAGAGATGGGTACTGTGTGAGGACTCTATCTGGGCCCCACAGAAGGGCGCTGTGCAAGAACCGTTTCGGGGCCCCTGCTGTCCAAAAGCCATTAGCGCTCTCTGCATTAAATCCCTTTCCAATCCACCAGTAATTGTTCTGTAGCTCAGGGTCTTACATGCAGGATAGGTGTGACCCCCTTTACCTTTAGGATCCCTTTGCATCTGCAGAGGTCGCACATGAGGCATTTCTATATTTGCAACTCATGATGCACACAGCAGCAGTAGCGGAACAAACAAAATCTGATTGCATGTTATGGGGAAAGAGGTGGCTGGCGTTAGGATATATAGGTGGGGTCTGTATTCAGGGCTCGGGCCTGTTTGTTGTGCAAGGTGCGTGGTCTGGGTTCACTTTGGGGTCTTGAATACTGATGCTGTAGGTTGGGCAGCAAGAAAAATGTTCCTGATTTGCCTCCAGTAGCCAGATCCAGGGATCCAGTTATGGGGCCCACAGTCGGCGCTTTCCCCCCATATTATCCCCCAAGATGGGGGTGAGCATTAGTGTCCCCAGTGTCTGACAGCCGTGCCCCTGAGTTACATTTTCCATGCCCTCACTTTGCAATGTCCTGGCCAGTTTCAGGGGCAATGCCTGAAATAATTCTAGTTTTTGTTTCTATACCTTACAACCAGGTCTAGTTAGGATCCTTTATTACTTATGAACATGGAGAGCCCCTTTAAAAAAAAAATAGATCTGTCTGCACTCCTGACACGTCTGCTTTAATAAATACTTATACTTCTAATTTTGGATCATCTTTTCTTACAACTCTGTGATTCCGCCAGAAAATGGAATGAATTGACAACCTGTTTTTTTCACCATTTCCTCTTTACCAAGGTTTCTCCTAACAATATCTACCCTTATTAGACATCAGAATGTGGAGAAAAACACTCAATTAACAAAAGGGGGAAATGGTGACACCCACTTGTCTATTTATTCGGAACAATACAATGTAGCATAAGAAAATGATGTTCCAAGTTTGTTACTGTTGATTTTTTTCACTATTTCCTCTTTACGAAAGGTTTCTCCTAACAGCATCTACCCTTATTGGACATCAGAATATGTTGAAAAACACTCAATTAACAAAAGGGGGAAATGGTGACACCTACTTGTCTATTTATTCAGAACAATACAATGTAGCATTCTAAGAAAAAGAGGTTCCAAGTCTGTTACTGTTTCTTCCACTATTTCCTCTTTACTAAGGTTTCTCTTAACAGCACCTACCCTTATTGGACAACAGAATGTGGAGAAAAACACTCAATTAACAAGAAGGGAGAAGTCGTGACACCGTCTTGTCTATTTATTTGGAACAATACAATGTAGCATTCTAAGGAAAAGATGTTCCAAGTTTGTTACTGTTTTTTTTTTGTCACCATTTCCTCTTTACTAAAGTTTTTACCAACAGTGTCTACCCTTATTGGACATCAGAATGTGGAGAAAAACACTCAATTAACAAAAAGGGGGAAATGGTGACACCCACTTGTCTATTTTGGTCAGAACATTACAAAGTAGCATTCTAAGAAAATGATGTACCAAGTTTGTTACTTCTTCAAGAATACACTTTTTTACTAAAAGATGTCAGGAAAGTTGTCAGATCTCATTTAAACGGGGCGTGGGGGAAAGCAGCTTAATGGAGGTGACTTGTGACCTTGACAGTGACCTTCACATTAGTTTGCAGTATCAACCTGTGAATGTTTGATCAGTCGGAGTCTTTGTTTGGTCTCCTAGCAGCATATCCCAAAAAAAAATATTCTGCACCTTTGGGAAGACGTGAGTGGGACGGGAGTGACAGATCGCTCCTGGAGGCCAGCTTTGTCTATGAAGAATGTATAACATTGGACAAGAGCCCAAATGGTGGAGAATTACAGAGCTTGAGCCGGGGGATACATTGTATATCAGTACATGAGTAACACGGATGCTGCCCAGTATGTGCTCCCAGAAACCACTCCATCTGCTCCACTCGAGACCGTCATGGAAAGACCAGATCTCCTTAGATTTCTTATGCAATTGCATCCCTGTTTTTCTATGAAACATACAGTTAGGTCCAGAAATATTTGGACAGTGACACAATTTTCGCGAGTTGGGCTCTGCATGCCACCACATTGGATTTGAAATGAAACCTCTACAACAGAATTCAAGTGCAGATTGTAACGTTTAATTTGAAGGTTTGAACAAAAATATCTGATAGAAATTGTAGGAATTGTACACATTTCTTTACAAACACTCCACATTTTAGGAGGTCAAAAGTAATTGGACAAATAAACCAAACCCAAACAAAATATTTTTATTTTCAATATTTTGTTGCGAATCCTTTGGAGGCAATCACTGCCTTAAGTCTGGAACCCATGGACATCACCAAACTCTGGGTTTCCTCCTTCTTAATGCTTTGCCAGGCCTTTACAGCCGCAGCCTTCAGGTCTTGCTTGTTTGTGGGTATTTCCGTCTTAAGTCTGGATTTGAGCAAGTGAAATGCATGCTCAATTGGGTTAAGATCTGGTGATTGACTTGGCCATTGCAGAATGTTCCACTTTTTTGCACTCATGAACTCCTGGGTAGCTTTGGCTGTATGCTTGGGGTCATTGTCCATCTGTACTATGAAGCGCCGTCCGATCAACTTTGCGGCATTTGGCTGAATCTGGGCTGAAAGTATATCCCGGTACACTTCAGAATTCATCCGGCTACTCGTCTGCTGTTATGTCATCAATAAACACAAGTGACCCAGTGCCATTGAAAGCCATGCATGCCCATGCCATCACGTTGCCTCCACCATGTTTTACAGAGGATGTGGTGTGCCTTGGATCATGTGCCGTTCCCTTTCTTCTCCAAACTTTTTTCTTCCCATCATTCTGGTACAGGTTGATCTTTGTCTCATCTGTCCATAGAATACTTTTCCAGAACTGAGCTGGCTTCATGAGGTGTTTTTCAGCAAATTTAACTCTGGCCTGTCTATTTTTGGAATTGATGAATGGTTTGCATCTAGATGTGAACCCTTTGTATTTACTTTCATGGAGTCTTCTCTTTACTGTTGACTTAGAGACAGATACACCTACTTCACTGAGAGTGTTCTGGACTTCAGTTGATGTTGTGAACGGGTTCTTCTTCACCAAAGAAAGTATGCGGCGATCATCCACCACTGTTGTCATCCGTGGACGCCCAGGCCTTTTTGAGTTCCCAAGCTCACCAGTCAATTCCTTTTTTCTCAGAATATACCAGACTGTTGATTTTGCTACTCCAAACATGTCTGCTATCTCTCTGATGGATTTTTTCTTTTTTTTCAGCCTCAGGATGTTCTGCTTCACCTCAATTGAGAGTTCCTTAGACCGCATGTTGTCTGGTCACAGCAACAGCTTCCAAATGCAAAACCACACACCTGTAATCAACCCCAGACCTTTTAACTACTTCATTGATTACAGGTTAACGAGGGAGACGCCTTCAGAGTTAATTGCAGCCCTTAGAGTCCCTTGTCCAATTACTTTTGGTCCCTTGAAAAAGAGGAGGCTATGCATTACAGAGCTATGGTTCCTAAACCCTTTCTCCGATTTGGATGTGAAAACTCTCATATTGCAGCTGGGAGTGTGCACTTTCAGCCCATATTATATATATATAATTGTATTTCTGAACATGTTTTTGTAAACAGCTAAAATAACAAAACTTGTGTCACTGTCCAAATATTTCTGGCCCTGACTGTATCTTTATGTAGGTCTTTGCTTTCAGATGTCTTAAAATACAGATGATTGTGCATGAAGAGAAACGGGAACTAATAGACCCTGTGCACCACTGACGTAAAAAAAAAAAAAAAATAGCTCCCCAATGCCTGGTGTCACATTTGGCATAACCATAGTCATAATACATTAGTTTATTGTTAATATTCAATGTAAATTGCAATATATTTTGGTTCTGGAAAGCTCTTGCCGCCCTTTTTTTCTGCCGCCATAGGCTCAGGCCTCACTTTTATTTGTTTAAGAAATCCAATAACTTCCAAGTACAGGATGTAGGTCTGCAGTTCTGTTCAATAAATCGTGCACATCAACCCAAGGTAGTTAAATATTAACAGGTGAACAGATTCACATTAAAAGGGTTTTCTAACCTTCAGGACATTAACACAAATTCCAGAGTAGCCACACATCGGAAATTCAATTTATGGAGCAGATCTTTTGGCTAAAAAGCAGCTTGGAGGCCCCGAGGGTATAAAGAACAGAGGAACTGTTGTGTAATTACATGTGTGGGTTTTTTTTTTTTTTTAAACAAGGGATTTGTAAACTTCAGTTACAATTAGAGCATGGAGCAGTCACTTGGAGCATGTGAAGAATGTTCACTGATGGAGCTGCCGCCACGTCATGGGGATGGTGTATGACCCAAGATTTTTAGGCTAGTGGGTGTATTGTTGGGAGCGAAGGAAATTAGGAACCTGGACAGTCCTCTGACCTGAACGTATAGGTCCTCTGGCTCACCAGGAACATTATTCTGAGAGTCTACTGCCTGAGGGATAGTCATCACTTTTGGCTTGTGACCTGGTCTCGATCATGGTGGAATAAGCATCATCCCCACATTGCTCCTGGAGGATGGGAGAAATCGCTCTTGGAGGAGCTTTAGGTCCATTCTTTCGTCAGGTCAAAATTGTGGTGAACCCCCTCCATGGAGGAGAAGCCCCACACCAATGGTCACAGGAGGCTTTAATCATGGCAGACAGGACTCCTGACCGCGCTCATGTCTTCTTCTCCAGACAACCAATCATTCTTCCAGATGTCCCAAAATGTCTGAAGGAGCCTTCAAAGACCTTTCCCAAACACCCCCTCCCCCGTCCAATCCACGCAAAGTTATTTTCGCTGATCCATTTCTCCTAAACTGAGATATGATCCTTTACACTTAGCAGTTTGAGTTCAGTGTTTTATTAAAATTAGGGTACAGTTTGGGGGGGGGGGGGAGACGTTGTGCCATTTTCATTTGTCTAAAAAGGAGAATGTTTTCATAATTCTGCACAAAGATCAAACTGAATTCCAAGACAGCAGTGGAACGTGTGGGAAGAGCACAGCATGTGAGACTCCGGCGGTTGACTTTGCTGGCGGGGTTCCCAGAAACCCATAGAAAGGAGCGTTTCCCATTCCAAAAGTTTTCGCTGCTGCACTAGAAGGTAGAAAACACCTTATCTAGGGTCATCAGCTCTGTACTACCCAAGTGTTCACTCCTTGCACCGTATTACGCAGTTTAGCCTTTTTGGAGGGAGCTGCTCACTGGACAAGGCGGATGGCTTATAGTGTGCGAATAAGTAAAAGATAACCAGTCTAACATTTATGAAAACCTATGCCAAATTACACCACTGTGATAACATTGGGCACATCAGACAGACTAAATCAAGCTTACACTAACCAAGCAGATTAGTGGAATTTGACCCAATATCTCATGTTTAATACAGGACACTCCAGCCACCAAATAAGCAGCTCTACCAGATTATGGAGGCATTACTAGTTTAAAAATGCAGTCGGGTCCATGGAGCACCTCAAGGTCAAAAGTTAAGGGTTCTTCAGCATCACTCACTTCTGCATTGGGAGACGAGTGGGCCGATTCCATCATGTGTGCATATTTCTGCCTAGAAGCATGTGCAGCACCCCACAGGGTAGTTTGTTAACCTATTCGTCGCCGGGCCATTGAGGGTTGGGTCACGCATTGTCATGGGTAGCCTTGCCCGGTTCCGTTGCCCTGAGGCATGCAGTGAACGGTGGGGGAAAGCGGGGTAATAGGGAAAGTTTGTTGTGACGCCACAGAGTAGCTGCTGCAGGGTTCCTCTCCGGGGCAGGTGTTATGGCAGCCAGAATGATCTCGCTCCCCACAGGCAGATCAGGCCCCGGGTGGATAATGAGGGTTGTAATGGCCTTTGGCGCAAATGCCGTCTGAGTTCAGGGTGTAATTTACTCAACTTCAGCTGCCAGCCCGGTCACACTGGTCACTGTCGTAATGACCTCTGGTCAATCCCAGACCCCGTAAAGGGTCACCACCGGTGGGTTGAGAGAGAAGGAGTGAGTGTCCTATTCCTAGGTTGTTCCCCTCCGCAGTTAGAAACCCTGGCTGAGCTCCCGCTCCAAGCCCCTGGGCCCAATGAAGTCCAAGTTTTCCCAGAGATGTCTTGCCAGAACTATGGTCCTGACAGGGTCTGCTCTGATGTGCATGTGTTGTCCTATTTCTACCCCAAGTGGAACCTGCCCTCTCAGGTGGCTGGCTACAGTGACCGGGAAGTCCATGTTCGTATGGCCACCGCCTACCCTGAGCAAGCCCACACTGTAGGAAGGCTCCTGAGCTATATGTGGAGTGTGTCTGCAACACTGGTGATTAACCCACTCCTTACCTGAGATTGATACCACACCTTAAATTAGGTGCAGTACCCTGTGGTGACCAGAGCCTTAGGGGCACCACACATGCACAATAGGCAGGTATGATATCCATTAACTGTGCAAAACAAAATGTCATCAGTGGTGCCCACCTTCCGATACAGACATGAATGGTGGCAAACACTTCACAAGTAGCGGATTTGTTGCTGAAATTTTTAAAACTGTTTCGTATATAAAAAGGGAGATTGGGGTTCATGCATCAGGTGCATGAATTTTTTTTTTTTTTTTTGCAACCATTATCCTTCCTAAAAAAAAAAAATTGAAATTGTGCTTGTGGCAGCTCCAGTCCTGTTCTATGATGTACAAAGTGCTATAAAGAGGGTCCAGTAGGAGCAATCTTCTCGTTTTCAGATCTGGACCAGTGAACGCCCCACTAGAAGAGGTCTGCAGGTGCAATCACTTTATACAACCTTTAGGTGGATGGGAATTAGACAAACACCATATCAAGGCAAGACCAATGTTTATTTCTATGTTTTTCAGTAACATTGCAGCCAGAGAAAAAAAAATAAAAAAAAACCTCTAAACAAAACCCATGAACAGATGGAAGACGTTTCTACACTGTTACTAAGCAGGAGTTGGGTCCCAAGATCTCAGTGAGGCTATTGATCCAATAAATTAGAGAGCATGGCCATTAAAAGTGCATTCATTTTTGTGCTGGGATGAGGGCATCGATGGACTGGCCTTTCTCCAGATGCTTTTCCATCTCAACGAGCAGCTTCACACCATCCACCACTGTCTGAACCAGTTCCACCTCAGAGAAGCCAAGGCGATCAGCGTTCGAAACATCAAAGACTCCACCGACGGCTGCAGTGTCAACGCCACCTGGGAAGGACAGAATAGCAAGGGTTAGACAAAAAAAAAAAAAATGCATTTCTGAACGCTGCGATAACTATATGTTTATATTTATTTTACTAGTCCCCCAGGGGACGATAAGGATCAGCAGTCTGATTGCTCATTGATTTCTATTGATCACAGCTAAGATCAGCAGAAATACTCATCTGTCAGACGCAGCACTTTGTTGAGTGAAACAGAAAGGGACTCATGATAGCTACAGGAGTCATCACATGACCCTCTACCACCATCAGCTCCATGTGATAAAGTCACAGCACCGCTGATGGGGCGGGATAAGTGAAGATTTACAGCAGTCTAGAATTAAATCGCAATGTCACATTTTGACATCGCAATTTAAGAGGGTTAACAGGCATGGGTGGATAGCGGAGCCACTAGTGCCTGCGAGATGTACACTTCTGCTGTACAAGTTAGCTGACATGCACGGATCCCTGACAGCAGCCGCCGGTGAGTACAACTATAAGGCCAGTGTCCCAATTGCGATTGCCTCGCGGTGCATCACCCATCACAGACTCACACTATGTAGCTGACCCGCTCCTGTAAGCGGAGTGCGTGATGCACTGCGAGATACACACGAGGCAATTGCAAGTGGGACACCGGCCTAAGGCTGGAAAGACACGAACTTTTTTTTTTTTTTTTTTTTTTTTTTAAAAGGAGTCCTACTCCTTGATGAGAAATGGGACTTATTTTCCTTATTTGCCATCCATGTGCAATTTATTCTTTTTCTCAGCGGTCATTAGTCAGTGTTCTGTGCTACATGATTGTAATGTATCCATAAAAGCAAATGTCACTAGGGTGGTCAGTGACGGCCGTTGTTTTCCTCGCACCCATTGACTTGTATTGGCGAGTCTCGCACAATTTCGGCATCCAATCGCAGCATGTTGCAACTTTTGCTCTGGCTTATTGAATAACACTAAGGAGAGTGCAGTGTGAGATTCTCACATTGCACTTGAGCGAGTCATACGTCGTGTGAGCGTACCCCAAGTGTTAGGATGTCATTTTACTGCCCACGGTCGTTAAGGGATTAATCTATGGATGGGGAAAATAATTTACCGATGGCGTCGACCACCACAATCAGGTCTTTGGAAGCCAGCATGTGAAGCTGCATGTTGGACAGACATTAACAATGGGCAAGCGTGCTCAGCACTACTCAATACTCAAGCATCGGTGTGATCAGAGTGTCGCAGTGCTCAGCTGATGTTCGGATGTGTCGTTTGGGAAGCAATGAACACAATGCGCAGGCAACACTCGGATCACACCTTGCAGCAGAGTTTGAGCCAAGTGCGATTGTGACCCCAGCCTTCGTCAAATGTCAAGAGGAGTTTGACACAGGGACAGTGACTAAGGCTGAGCAGACCCAGGTTCAGCACCTGGACAGTGACCTGGGATTTTGGGCGTTTGATCCGGAACTCGAGAAAATAGAATATAAAAAGAAGAAAATAAGAATGAAACAAGAGCTTCATACTTACCCAGGCTCCGGCCCAGCTGTACGCTGCCTCACTGTGCCTCATTTCAAATGCAGGCCTTTCCTGCCCACCGGCCGGCCTGGTGTCTGGTTGGTGCAGTCAGACGCGCCCCCAGCTTGTGACAGCGTCTGACTACATCTGCACAGACGCCGTCTGCGAGTCATTGCCAGCGCAGCGCATCCTGGTGCACTATTCATGCACCGGGAGGTGCAGGCGGAGCAGAGGAGTATGCATTGCCGACACAGCTCATCCTGGGCAGCCCGCTTCATGAAGTAGGCTGCTCAGGCTGAGCAGGACACATCGTGGGCTGCATTTTGAACACGCCCCCTATCACGTGACAAATGTCATACCTGGAAGTAGCCCATACATTCTAGCATGTAACTTAGTGCATGATCTAGACCCACGCAACTCCAGAAGTGCGCGACCTGGAAGCAGCTTGCCGCCATGACACGGAGCGTGGGCGAGTACACCGCGTGCGCCCCTATTCCTTCCACCAACATTTTTAATCCTGGATTCCGGTTCCCATAGGCTTATATGGGTACCAGATTCCAGACCGAATCTTTTAAGAAAACAAGCAGGGACCTGACAGTCCAAGTTTTTTGCGAGTCCGCTCAGCTTTAACAGTGAATGGCTTGTTACCTGTTCCTCTCTTCTGCAGTCTTAGCCTCTTCAAGATTTCAGAAAACTTCTCATGTTTGCTCAGATTTGGCAATTTAACATGGACTCCGGCACGGAGACCAGTGCCGAGGTTGGAGGGGCAGGTCAAGACATAACCAAGGTGCTGATTCCACATGAATTGGTAACCCTTGTTCTTAAATAGGGATTCAATCTGCGGGAGAAAAAGAAAAGCTACAAGTTATGATATACCGGCAGCTGTGCCGTACCGAGAGTCTAGAGTTTCCCAGCAGATTGTGTTTTCTGTTCCAGAAAGCTCAACATTTCATAAGCAAATTCATGCACAGAATTTCTGATGAAGTTAGTGGCAAAATGGTTAGAAAAGGTTGATGCAAGTATAGCAGCTAAAGCCTTATGGACAACAGTTGTGCTTTTTACCATTGGCCAAAGCAAACCAGTGGCGGCTCCGACTAAATGATATAACTTAATGGACAACTTCTAAGCTTTAAAAAAAAAAAAAAAAAAGTGTGGCGGACTAAGAGAAAGTGCTGAAATGCTCTACTGGATGCACCAATGGAGCAAATGGATTTCAGCTGCAATATCGTAAAGTTGAAGTATTAGTTTTGGAAGTAGCCATGTTTGACCACCTTTTTCTAAAGGTGGTCCACTCCTTCAGCTAAATCCAAACACTAAATAGGCAGTCACATCTCAAATCTATGATGTCCAGTCACTTACAGTTGTCAGACCATCACAGAACCTCTTGAAGACCTCCCTCATGTTTCCACCCTTCTGCATAGAGATCACACGGAGATGATCCTCCTCATTGATCCAGACAAGGAAAGTCTTGTTGTCATTGTGCCTTTTAATAAATTTACATATACTTAATTCAGTGCTATAACCCCAGAGATATTAAAACATCTAATAGCTCAAAATGCATAAATCATAAGTGTCCAATATTGTGCAGCGATTCCAAAAGAGGTTGTCCAACATCAGAATGGCGCCACTTTCTTTTGGCTTGGTTACGTAGCTCAATCCTAAACAATGAAATGAGAGTGGTTTGGAGTGGGGTTTATACCTGCCAAGCCAGACTAGAACTGCACAGTTTCAGAAGAAAGCGACCACCCTCTAATCACAACACCCCCCCCCCACCCCACCCCCTCCTTTATCCCTAGATTATAGATTGAAACCTTTGGTTCGGTGCTTCCTCCATTTCCTAGTACATCACAACAGCAATAAGTTTTATTATGGGTTGAGGGGGGGGGGGCGCGGACTATTTTAGAAGGGATGAGATTCGGCCATTCTCCAGATTACTGGGCAGGAAGACTGGAGAATGATCAGGCATCACCATGTTAAATTAGGCAGATGGTGTAATATCCAATGGATGCATCAGAAGCCTGACAGGTGCGAGCAGAAGGGCAAAAAAAATTTGAGGCAGACAAAAAAATAAAAAAAAGGTAGGTGGTGTCATTGGCACTGAAGACCAGGGGCAGTACCCCAGACTCCTAGCCAGGTGTCCCCCCCACCAGATCTATTGGTGTTGAAATGACGCCACTAGTTGGAATCAGTGGCAGAGCAAGGAGCCATTTGTCCACTACTGTCCTGGGACCAAAGATGATGATTTGGCCACTTCAGAGTGGGGTTTCCACTTTCAAAGGGGCCCTCAAGGTTACTGCTTGCATTATCCTCAGTGCTGGCAACCTTTGATATTCCAGGAGGATAAATAAGGGTGTATTCTGTAATTAAGGAACAAGTAATTTGTTGACCAGTTGGTCAAGTTTGGAGAGAGGGCCCATTACACAACATCTCCCCATGTCTGGTATCCCTTGTATGTGCACTAAATTCATAGTATTACCTATACAGGAAACTGTCCAATTTATACCCATCTACCTCAAGATACCCACCAGATGCCCCTGGCGTCAGGCCAATCCCGGGCCATTCCAGAGGCCAGAAGCAGAGGAGACACAGGTTTGTCAAAGAGGAAGTGATCGTCGATCAGCTGCTGCTGTTCCTCCTCGGTCATGTTCTTCAGGGCATAGTACTTTCCTTTCAAGTCACCATCCAGGCTGGAGAGAGCTGAGCAAAGAAAAACAAGGAGTTCATACAGGAGTCAGTTCACCAGAACTATAAATATTAGTGGAGGGTCACCCCCTTCCCTGATTTAGGTCCTGTGGTCACAGAGCAGCCATTCACAGAGCACCATGAGCTCATTGAGCCGCTCCACCCCACAAGGATACAAGTGCTCATTCAGCTGTGCACCAACACCACAAAACACAGACGACCCAACCCGGATGCTGGCCACAAGATTTCTGCTGTTGGATCCGACAGATGCAGGTGAAACCCACATAAGTTGAAATAAAAGGGGTCAGGGGAATAAACTGCGGTGTGAGGTGTGGTACCATCTTTCTCCAACTGAAATTACATGAACGCTCAAGGAAACAAACTTCATACCATTAGAAGGGGTGTTGAGTGAAATCCAAAATGAGCTTTGGACCGTTTCCTATTTAAAAGGGACACCAGAAGATGTAGATTTGGTGTATAAATTCCAGCACCAAATCTGCATCTCTTAGCAAAAAAAAAAATTAACAAAACCGGTTTTGGCGCCGTTTCAATGTGGTTTTCTGCCAAGAGATGCAAATTTGCTGTTTGAAATTTCTGTATCAAATTTGTATCTCCTTTTTTGCTTTGCCAGGAGATGCAGATTTGGTGCTGAAATTTATACACGAAATTCTTGCACCAAATCTGCATTTTCTGGCAAACAAACCCCCCACATCAATATTGCATCAAAACCGCATTGCGTTTGCATGCGTTTTTTTGCCTGGAGATGCAGTATTGGTGCAGGAATTTTGTGTATAAATTTCAGCACCAAATCTGCATCTCTTAGCAAAAAAAAAAACCCCCACTGTTTTCTGCCAGCAGATGCAAGTCTCATTGAACTGTATGAGTTGACCTGAGGTGAGGTCACAGAGTTCAATGAGGTCACCTGAGGTGAGTGTACCTGCAGTCAAAGATGGTGTACCTTGGGAACTTACACCTGTGACTGCAGTTAAACTCAGTGGCGTCATGTAGTAGAGTTCTGTAATGTGCCCACGTGTTGCAACATAGGAATGTAGCAGACCTGGGATCGTCGTGGGACCTCGTGTGGATTACGTCAGACGTGGGGTGTCTGAATGGGCTCATTGTACTAAAGGTTCGTCAGTTGCTCACTTGCACATTGTGAAGCAAGAGACGCTGCACATCCCAACAGATGCCAATCGTCAGGCCTTGTGCTGTCAATAGATCAACTGTACCTCTATGCTGGACGCCAGCTGACAGACAGAAAAGGGCCCCAATGCAAGAACTATGGGCTCTTTGCAGCCAAAAAAAAAAAAAAAAAAAAAAAAAAAAAGCTTATAAAAATGCACAATTCCACCTGCTTGGGAGGCTCAGAGACCCCTTTACCTCTTGGGCCCCTGTGCAGCTGCACCAATGATATGTCCGCTCCTGATGTTGGAGAACCCCCTCTTACTACCTGTAAGGTTGCAAAAGGTGTCTTATTCACAATGGCCAAATTGTCAGCAGCATTGTCCTAGCTATGACCTACCACCCCTTGCTTGTGCCAGGCTACCAGCCAAAGTGGAACATGAGGTATATGTATAGCCCCAAAGAGGCAGATCAATCCAAAATGGGGTGCCCTTTTGGTAATACTGGGCCATATGCACATATGGCAAGCTCAGTACAAAGTGTTCAGGCTTATAGGGTCCCTAGCACTATTCAGGGGAGGACATGTCATTGGTGCAGCTTGTGAGGCCGCACAGGGACCCAAGAGGTAAGGAGGCCACATTTCTACCTCCAAAGAAAGTGGTATTGTGAATTATGATGAGATATTGGCTTTAGCAGACTCGTTCTTGTACAGGGGCCCAAATGCAGACAAGACTTAAGTCTGCAACCTCCAAAAGGGCTCCATAGAGCCCAATAAATAAAAAGGGGCCTTGTGGGATAAAGCTTGTCTTCATGCTATGGTAGGATACATGGAGTCCTTATCACTTCTAGGTGCTCAGTAACACAAGATCTGGCCAAGCCAGAGTAGGAGCGGCAGTCAAAAGGTCAGGCTGTAATAACCCGTCGTAATAGTCAAAAAGCAAATGTGTATAGACCGCTGTATGCACAAGGAAAGCAAGTCCTGGACTAGAAGAAGTCAAAGTCTAAACAGTTTGTCATTAGTGTTAACCGTTCTGGACAACTTTGACATGGAAGAAGTTAGGTAGATTGAGGTATAGGATATTCTTACACGTATTGTTTTTTTAGACCCCTCTGATATGTACTTTGCAGCCTGAGACAAATGTCAGGTTTTTCCTTCTGTAGACACTTCTCTCCCAGTAATGCAGACTGGATGTGAGCTGTGGCCAAGGAGACTGTTTTAATGAATCACTACATGTTTATTCCTATACTGTCCCCTTCCCTCCATATTTACAGCCTATTTTCTCTGCCCTCCCCAAGGCTCTAGGTGCTCCCCCCCTCTCTCCCCCCTCCTGATCACATATGAAAACACAAGAGGAGAGGTGTAAAACAGTCAGTGCCATGATGGATTTGTACCAGCATCTAAGGAGTAACTCACTTGTAGGATATTTTTGATTAAAAGGCAATTGAGAAACTTGGGCGATTTCTCAAAAAAGTCCAGAACCTTTAAAGCTTCCAAGTGGTGACACCTCTGCTCCTCATTTAGTGGCATAACCTTCAGATGAGTAAAAGTCAGACCTGTAGAAGGTGGGAGTTTTCTGAACTTTTTGGTGGTCATTTCTTGGCGTTGGCACAATTGTCTTCAGCAATCCGTTCTTCCAGATCAGAGGCGTGCATGGATTGAAGCACAGACGTTTGCAAGATAAAGTTTCGAAGCTGATTCTCTCTCCCCCCCCCCCCCCAAACCAATAACTGGGGTGTGCTGCAACCTACAATGTGAAGTCACCATATCTGGCTATAGGTGCTACTTATTCTAAAAGTTAGATGGAAAGAATGCTTTTATTTCTCCCTCGAGCCAAGACGCACTTTACTCCGTTTCCATATACAGCCAGGTATTTCATAGGGTTTGCTTGTAGGAAGGCGCATCCTTAAAAGGTCTGAGGCACAGAACACAATGAAACTGAATAGCCTCCATTGTGCAGGGGGCTGCCATCAACACCACGCTCCGGCATCCCTTACATCCACGACCTGATTACGGCTAACTTTCCCTTACAAAGTCCATTCATGGAAACTGTCATTGAGCACGGAGAAGGAGGAATACTTGTGTTTCTAATTAGAGCAAGGCTCATTATCATTAATTTACAAGATATTGAGACTAACCTTCAACGGAGAGCTTCTCAACGGCTCGTCTTTCTCCACGGCTGCAGTGAGGTGGGAGGCAGAATCCCCGGACGCTCCTGCCGGTTCTGACACGTGAGCTGAGAACGTAGTTTGGGTCCAGGTCATCACCACCCTGGATTATTTAAAAAAAAAAAATAAATAAATAAAATAGTTTTAACAAGCATTCTACCCATTTTCTTAAAGGGAACCTGTCAGGTCCAATATGCACCCAGAACCATGAGCAGTTTTGGGTGCATGTTGCTAATCCCTGCCTAACCATCCTTGTATACACTAGCATAGATAAAGGAATCTTTAGAAACAAAGTATTTGTAAAGATCTTTTATCATATGCTAATGAGCGAGGGGGGGGACTAGTCCCAAGGGTGTTGCTTCTCTTGCTAGTCAGCACAATTAGCATGCCCACAGGGGCGTACCATCATGCTAATGAATGGGTAGTGTCAGAGGATGATCTCACTCATCTTTCCGCTGCCATCGCAGCCCAACGCTGGATTTCAGCTCAGGTCATGTGCACTACTTCAGTTTGAAGCCGGGGCGCGTACACCCGGCTTCATAGTGCACATGACCAAAAACTCTGGGATCATGCGCACTGAGCCGAAATCCAGCATTGGGCGGCGGAGAGGTAAGTGAGATCGCTGCGTATGCATTAGCATAACACACCCACAGGCGTGTACTAACATGCTAATGGAGCTGACTAGCCAGGGAAACTAATGCCCTTGGGACTAGTCCACTCGCTCATTAGCATACAATCTGGGATCTTTAGAAATACTTTTTCTAAAGATCTATCTTGGTTAGGCAGGGATTAGACATATGGATGCAGAACTGCTCGTGGTTCTGGGTGCGTATTGGACCTGACAGGTTCCCTTTAAGTTTCCCATTGCACTCCTTACAAGTTTCCATATTATAGACACATGCATTTGTTTTATACACCTTTAACACCCTTCATTTTGCTGCCATTCCCACCACCAAGCATTATGTAGAGTGACAACCACTCTTAGAAGGGTATTCTTTTTGGATGGCACCTACTGTTTAGAGCAAAATCAATCAAAACAACCCAGGAAATCTGTGTCAAATATTAACAGGTGTTCAATTTCCCTACAGCAAAAACCTAAACATTACACGGGGTCCTTTTATATTAAAAAAGGCATGTTCAAATTTTGGGGCAAAACTCCACAAAAAAAAAAAAAAAAATTAATAAATCATAAACACAATTTCTGTTTTATGATGAAACAATCAAATTACCTGCAGATTATCAGAGTTGAGGTCTGTTTTGTGCATGTCTGTTGGCTTGTAGCCCCCATGTCGGTCCTCAATAATGGGGTCAAGAAGGTCCTGGAACACCGTGTAAGTCTCTTCATCCCCAGCAACACATCCCACTGTCATAATATAAGGGTGGCCTACACAGACAAGGGATAATAAATCAAAATTATCTCTATGTATGAAAATCAATAAATCAGGATGGAAACTTCTGCTGTGTGGAAAGTAGGACAAGCTCGCCAACAACATTAAGACTAACCCAATATTAGAGGATGACCCATTACTTGTCACCCTTTATCACTGGAGACCTCAGTATAGGAATGCAAAAAAAAAAAAAAAAAAAAAAAAAAAAAATTTGGATGTGTTCAGTTTAGTTGTCCGATAATAAACCCCATAATTGCTTTATGCAGGTCGGGATATCTTAAAATTTGATCATTACTATGCCACTTGGCAGAAAAGTTTCAACTTCACTGCATAATCCTCAAGAGTCCGAAACCTCTGTCCACCGAGAGATTACTGTATACAAGAACCTGTAACCCCACGGCATCCATTATTACACACTATTAATCCATGGCTGCTATTGGGCCACCATTGAACTATTAGTGTGGACCTTTTGTAAGAGAACTGTGGCACCCATTTTCAGTTTAGGCTACAGAATGAAGCCATCTTATGAGGTCCTCAAAGATAAAGTCCAAAGTTGTTTTATGAAAGATTAAACATTCAAGATAGATACCTCGTTAGTAGACACATTACTACTATAGGGGATTAGTACAGATTATTACTGTCATAGATGTAAACCAAGATCAGGTAATTAACTATAATTATGTTACATATTTCAAGTGATTATATTTAATGTTGACCCACCAGGCGCACCAAGTTGAGTGGGCCATGTGGTGCTCTGCCCCAGATGCAGCCAACACGGTGACATTGGTTCATCATACCTTGACATTGCTAGGCAAGATGCCTACACACAATGGCTACTGCCTCTAAGTGGAGGGGCCCATCTGGTGCTCTGCCCCAACACGGTGACATTGGGTGCGTCATACCTTGACATTGCTAGACAAGATGCCGACACACAGTATCTACCGACCTCTAAGTGGAGATCACGGGTGAAATTTTGAGTCATGCGGATTACCAGGATTGTCCACCCCAGTGTGTACAAAGTCATCATCCAGAGTGAAGCCACTGGAGGGCAATCTCTTGTACATGTGAGATGTTAGCACCTCGGCCATGATTGTTGGGATTACGGGAGGTCAGGAACCTCAATGACAGGATGGGCCATATTGAGTTTACTGGAGTGAGAAGAGACACTGTCTCCCCTCGTCTATAGACATGCTGCAAATTTGGACAAAAATGTAAAGATTTTTGTAAATGTTAAGATCGGCTTGTCCACTTCCAGTAATGAGAGAACAGATGGCAAAGTGGATGAGAGGAAAGAGAAGAGAGGATGAGACTTTACCTGGGTTATCAACCCCAGTCTGAATAACGTCATCCACAGTAAATCCACTTGGCGTCTGCTTGTCCCTCAGGCAGTTGTACATCTCTCGAGTCAATACTTTAGCCATATGATTATTGTGTTGGCTCAAGTCCGGGAATTCCTCTTCATCAGTGAACTTCAGTTTCAGAAGGTTGTGAGAGTTGCCGAAAGGCATGATTGCACTTTACTGCAAGATTATGGGAAAGAAAGGGTAAGTAAACCTTCACGGGCCGGCATATGACCTCTACAGTCACCTTGGATTAAGTAAGCTGGAAGCCATTTATTTTTTTTTTTTTTTTTTTTTTTTTTTAAATTAAGTCAATTTTGCACTTTCTACCATTATTCCCAGCAAGAATTGGGAATGTAACTTCACAAGGCTCATTTTTTTAATCCAGTAAAACAAAAATCCCATATTACAGACATGGTCTCAAAAAAAAAAAAAAAAATATTTATTTAAATAAAAAAAATTATACTATATACACATAATTTTTTTTATTTTAATAAAAAAAATATATATTTTTTTGAGACCTGGTCTGTAATATGGGATTTTTGTTTTACTGGATTAAAAAAAAAAATGAGCCTTGTGAAGTTGGACATTCCCAGTTCTTGCTGGGAATAATGGTAGAAAGTGTGACATTAACTTAATTTAAAAAATAAAAAACAAACAACATTTTATAGTAGAGATAGATAAATCTCATTACTGTAAAGTTTAAGTCCTTTATTGTCCTCCCAAACATTCTATTTTTACAATATGGCTGCCTCCATATTGGTGGTCACCCAACTTTCCAAGGAGGGCAGTGGATGCCATCTCTATAGAAATGTGTGTCTATAAGGTTCCAAAGAAAGCCGGACGACAAGTCTTTCAAGGCTTTATTTGAAGCTGCCACCTAAACTTTACATAGGTAAAAAAAAAAAAAAAAAACCACCACCCTCCACCAATTATGCATTGTCATTTATAAAAAAAAAAAAGTGTACTGAGGAAATCATCCAGCATTTTTTTTTTTAAAAGCTGTTATTGCATCTGCCATTACTACCTCTTGTGGTCGGCATTCCACAGTCTGACTGCTCTAACTGTAAAGAACCCTTTCCTGCTTAGCTGCCATAAACATTCCCAGTGGCCTTATGAATATGTTGCCTGGTGGGCTACATTTATTTTAGGGGGTGTAAATAAAAGTTGCATTGAATTTATAGCATTCAGACTGTCATTCTTCTGCAGGTCAGAACTGGCCCAATACAAGGGCTCTTATGGGTGGTGAATATACAATAAATGGATCATGTTACTGTATATAGCCATATTATAGAAGCACCAATATGCAGAAGAGGAGGAGTAGCCCTGATTGACATAACATAGAAGAAGCCTTGGCTGTCAAATACCTCTAGAAAGTGGAAAGCTACTGCAATAACCAGTCACCCCAATACACTTGGCCCTGAGCCCACTGGCTGCACCACTAGCACAAGCAGTATCAGTAGGGGGCAGTGCAGATTGGGACAGAAAAAAAAAATATATCCTTCCATTAACTGTTTCACATAATATTCCACGTACATTTGTGTTTGCAGACCCCCTCCCTCCTCTGCAGACTCGGCAGCACATTCCTGCAAGCAGAGGAGTGATAGACTGCAGGGGATCTGCAGCAATGTCTCAGCATTAAGAATCTGGGAATTCACTGGAAAAAAAAGCAGCAACGCCCCAGTCTGGAGAAGGGACACATCCCAAGGACATGCGCTATTACGCACAGCTCCCCTTTTGTGAGCCCCAAGAACTTCCCATCACAGGCTCCATAACGGTCAGACCACCCCAATGCAAGGCGATCAGGGGTCCTCCTTACGATGCAAGCCTTCTAAATGGATGAAGAATCCTCAGATCTCAGCCTGGAAAGATGCACAGGATCTGCAGACATCTGAGCGCACCCCGGAGCAGAGATACATTGTATCCAAATAAGACAATAGGAAACAAACAATGCACATGCTGGAGGAGGGGGCCACAGTGACCAGCAGGAGGGGACAGCAGTGACCAGCGGGGGCAGCAAGAGGGGGCCACAGTGATCAGCAGGAGCCACAGTGATCGGCGGGGGCAGCAGGAGGGGGCCACAGTGATCAGCGGGGGGCCACAGTGATCAGCGGGGGCAGCAGTGATCAGCGGGGGCAGCAGGAGGGGCCGCAGGCTACTTACCAGGTATTATGTTTACTGGAGGCAAATAATTAAGGACCCTGACTGACTCAGGACCAACAACTCCCCAGACCTGAAGGGATGCGTGTGCGAGCGGGCTCCAGCCGCTTTATATACCGCAGCCAGCGCCAGCAGCCATTGGCGGATATTTATACTCCATTCATTGGATTGGCGTCTGCAGGGGGAAGTGCAGGAGCTGCTAATCAATGCTCTCCCATCTTATCAGCGCTGCCTGCATTGTGCACAGGCTGTATAATGACAGGGCATTGTAGCAATGGGAACAGGGAATGCATTCACAGCATCTCCATGAAGGGCACATTTTGGCCCGTCTTCAGCTCTGCACAGATTTTGTGGTCAGTTCTATTAATTGCTTTTATTGTGAATTGTTCTGCTGGGAAATAGAATAAAGAGATGGCAATATTACTAACATCAGGTCTCGGTATATTTACAAGCAGCAGTTTGTTGTTTTTTATTTTTTGCACAAGTTACCGTCCTATGCATCCAATTTGGTTTACAAATATTATACCAAAGAAATCTCATTTAGACACATGGAATGGATTTTCACCAGCACAGATCTGCTGCATGTGAATACTCTCCTAGACAGGGGCTCATTCAGACTTGTACCTATGTGTGAAATAGATCATGGTGGCTCAGTGGTTAGCACTGCAGTCTTGCAGTAGTCTCAGTGGTTAGCATTGCCATCTTGCAGTAGGTTCAGTGGTTAGCATTGAAGTAGGCTCAGTGGTTAGCACTGCAGTCTTTCAGTAGGCTCAGTGGTTAGCACTGCAGTCTTGCAGTAGGCTCAGTGGTTAGCACTTTAGTCTTGCAGTAGGCTCAGTGGTTAGCACTTTAGTCTTGCAGTAGGTTCAGTGGTTAGCACTGCAGTCTTGCAGTAGGCTCAGTGGTTAGCACTGCAGTCTTGCAGTAGGCTCAGTGGTTAGCACTGCAGTCTTGCAGTAGGCTCAGTGGTTAGCACTGCAATCGGGTCAGTGGTTAGCACTGCAGTCTTGCAGTAAGCTCAGTGGTTAGCACTGCAGTCTTTCAGTATTCTCAGTGGTTAACACTGCAGTCTTGCAGTAGGCTCAGTGGTTAGCACCGCAGTCTTGCAGTAAGCTCAGTGGTTAGCACTTCAGTCTTGCAGTAAGCTCAGTGGTTAGCACTTTAGTCTTGCAGTAGGCTCAGTGGTTAGCACCGCAGTCTTGTAGTAGGCTCAGTGGTTAGCACCGCAGTCTTGAAGTAGGCTCAGTGGTTAGCACCACAGTCTTGCAGCGCTGGGGTCCTGGATTCAAATCCCACCAAGGACACCATCTATAAAAAGACAAGGACCACCCATGGATCTCATATTAAACAATTGGGCAACAACTCGAAACCCAGAAAGAAAGGAGTCTTTAAATTTTGCCAAGAGTAGACATAGTATCCAAATACGCAACACTATAATATTATTATAATAATTTATTTAATTCTTGCTCCAGGATACAAATAATTAAGAACTAAAATAATATAGGGATGGGGTATAGTGTAAAAGGGGAAAGAACTCCACGTGCCCCCGGAATAAAAGGACCAGTAAATATGATGTATAAATTCAGTAATGTTATACAGTGGGAACTAACATTAGATGGTGCCAAACAATTGTGACTAACAGCATTACATCATAATGGTTGTAGCTCACTACCACCCATGAATAATCACACATGAGGGCAACGAACATCACTCACCCATAAGCTAGCAGCTCAATCACCGTTTGGTACCAGGATTACACGTGGGGACCGATGTCCCAACGTGTGTTTCACGTCACAAATCTGCTGCATATCAATACTCTTCTAGACAGGGGATCATTCAGACTTGTACCTATGGTGATCTATGAAATAGATCACGGTGGCTTTGTGGTTAGCACTTCAGTTTTGTGGTGGTTCAGTGGTTAGCACTGCAGTCTTGTGGTGGATCAGTGGTTAGCACTGCAGTCTTGCAGTGCTGGGGTCTTGGGTTCAAATCCCACCAAGGACACTATCTGCAAGGAGTTTGTATGTTCTCCCTGTGTTTGCATGAGTTTCCTCTGGTTTCCTTCCACACTCCAAAAACATACTGATAGGGAACTTAGATTGTGAGCCCCAATGGGGACAGTGTTGCCAATGTATGTAAAGTGCTGTGGAATTAATAGCGCTATATAAATGAATAATAATAATTATTATTATTAATATAAATCCAATTTGCTCCTCAGACTGATTGGTCCCAGACACAGAATGAAGACTTGTCCAATTTTCATCCAAGTCTTGGAGAAAACGCTCCAAATTTTAATCGGTCCATAAAAAACAGACAGCACTAGTTGCCATTTGTGTACTGTTTGATATGAAGAGGTTGAAAAACCTTGACTTTTTTTTTTCAACAAATAAAAACTGGTAAAACACTAAAAAAATTCTGATGGCAAAACCAGACACTGCCCTAACTCTGGTGACCAGTAGTGTAACTGGAGCCCAATGGGCCCTGGTGAAAAATTTGGACCTGTAACCCCCTTACCCCATGTTGGGTCAAATGTATGGACCCTTGGAGCATTTTACATCCTATAAAGTCATATGTTGTTCCCGTCCCCCTTGATTATTTAGTACTTTCCCCTATGCTGTACTAATATCCCCCATCCTGAGGCCCTTGCTGATAAATATGTCCCCCACCCTGGTCTATGTGGCCCCCATCCTGGTAAATATGTCCCCCACCCTGGTCTATGTGGCCCCCATCCTGGTAAATATGGCCCCCATCCAGGTATATATGTCTCCAATCCTGTTCTATATTTCTCCCACTCTGAGCCCCTTCCTGGCATGTACTGTATGTCCATTATCTTAGTATATATGGCCCCATCCTGGTATATACTGTATGTCTCCCATCCTGGTATCCATGTCCCTCATCTGCTATATATGTTCCACATTCTGGTATATATGGCCCCATCCTGGTATATATGCTACCCATCCTGATATATGTGTCTATCATCCTAGTATACATGTACACCATCCTGGGCCCCTTCCTGGTATACACAGCATGTCCCCCTTCCTAGTACATATTTCCCCCATCCTGGTATCTATGTCCCTCATCTGCTATACATGTCCCTTTTTCTGGTATATATGTCTCCCATCCTGGTATTTATGGCCCTCATCTGCTATACATGTCCCTTTTTCTGGTATATATGTCTCCCATCCTGGTATTTATGTCCCTCATCTGCTATACATGTCTCTTTTTCTGGTATATGTGTTCCCATCCTGGTATATATGCTACTCATCCTGATATAACTGTCACCCATCCTGGTATACACAGCATGTCCCCCATTCTTATACATATGTCCCCCTTCCTGGTATATATGTCCCCCATTCTGGAATCTATGCCCCTCCTCTCTATATATGTCTGTCGTTCTGGTATATATGTCACCGATCCTGGTATATATGCTACCTATCCTGAAATATATATGTCACCCATCCTAGTATATATGTCCCCCATCCTGGATTTCTTCCTGGTATACAGAGCATGTCCCCCATCCTGGTATATATGTCAGCCATCCTGGTATATATGTCCCCCATCTTGGGCCCCTTCCTGGTATATATGTCCTTATCCTGGGCCCCCTCCTGGTGTATATAGCCCCTTTCTGCCTCTAAAGCATAAAACAAAATTCTACTCGCCTTCCCCCACCCTCACATCGTGCTGTGTCCTCTGTAACTGGCGCAGTGGTCAGCAGCTGACATCTGCGTGCCTCTTATGGTGACGCATGACGTCACTGCCACATGCTGTAAGTCATAGGCGCACCAACGTTGGCAGCAGCATGTATTGTAATATGGGAACCTGAATGGTCTCCACACAGCCATGCTTTTCAGCTGGATGCGCATCCTCGGACGATAGTGCAGGGTGGTGTTAGACAAGCAATACCATGAGTCTGCAATATGGCAATAGCAAAAAATCTAACCATATTCACAACTAATTTTTAAAGGGGTTGTCCACTACTTAACAACCCTTTATTTATAGGCTCAGGGTGCAGCAGAAAATAAAACATCTCTACTTTCCTCCCAGACCAGCGTTGTTCCTCCCTTATCAACATTGTGCGCTCTTTTGTCACCTGACCAAAAAAAGTCACATGACCTCTGCAGCCAATCAGTGCACACTGATCAGCTGCAGTGTTCACTATTCCATCAGCACAAAATAGTTTTATAGTTTGACGTTTCGCACAAGGGGAAGGGAAATGATCAGCATTCACAGTATCGCATACTAAGCCGTATCACTGTGAAGTTCAGGACATCTTGTGATGTGATATGGCATCCTAATCATTCAGAAGCTAAGGGGTTAACAGTCAATCAGTGACATGATTCATGTTCATGGAGATGAATGGATCCAGCCTCTCTACACACTGCCCGAACTTTGTATCCTGGAACCTTGTGACAAAGGTAAAACATATTTCCGTTCAGTATTGAGCGGAGTCTCCAGGATCGCTCTTCTGATGGGTGAAAAGTATTGTTCTAATACTGCAGATACATGCACGGTACTGCTGAGACTTCTGGTTCTTACGGTTACCTCACTAAATTCTCAAAGTTTCCTACACTTTATACAGTATATATTAATATATAATGCAGTTATAGGAACTAGTGATGAGCGGGCACTACCATGCTAGGGTGCTCGGTACTCGTAACTAGTGATGAGCGGGCACTACCATGCTTGGGTGCTCGGTACTCGTAACTAGTGATGAGCGGGCACTACCATGCTAGGGTGCTCGGTACTCGTAACTAGTGATGAGTGGGCACTACCATGCTAGGGTGCTCGGTACTCGTAACTAGTGATGAACGGGCACTACCATGCTAGGGTTCTCGGTACTCGTAACTAGTGATGAGCGGGCACTACCATGCTCGGGTGTTCAGTACTCGTAACTAGTGATGAGCGGGCACTACCATGCTCGGCAGCTCAGTACTCGTAACTAGTGATGAGCGGGCACTACCATGCTCGGGTGCTCGGTACTCTTAACTAGTGATGAGCGGGCACTACCATGCTTGGGTGCTCAGTACTGGTAACTAGTGATGAGCGGGCACTACCATGCTCGGGTGCTCAGTACTAGTAACTAGTGATGAGCGGGCACTACCGTGCTCAGGTGCTCAGTACTCATAACTAGTGTTGAGCGGACACTACCATGCTCAGGTCCTCAGTACTCGTAACTAGTGATGAGCGGGCACTACCATGCTCAGGTCCTCAGTACTCGTAACTAGTGATGAGCGAGCACTACCATGCTTGGGTGCTCGGTACTCATAACTAGTGATGAGCGGGCACTACCATGCTCGGGTGCTCGGTACTGGTAAGTAGTGATGAGCGGGCACTACCATACTCGGCAGCTCAGTACTCGTAATTAGTGATGAGTGGGCACTACCATGCTCGGGTGCTCAGTACTCGTAACTAGTGATGAGCGGACACTACTGTGCCGCCCCGTATGCCAGCAGCCGGCGCTGCTCGGGTCCGGGCTTGGTGGGGTAGTGGCTCGAGGGTCTCCGAACCCGGGGGTCTCGCGGACATGCCGAATAAATGGCGGGGGCGTAGATGTACAGGCTAGGCCGTATTAGGTTTGTGACGCCACCCACGGTGTGTGGTGAAGGTGTAGACACCACCGCTGCTGTTGTGGGACAGCCGGGGGAGATGTTGTGCAGCAAGTTTTTAACCCCTCCGTGGGTAGGGATGGTGGCCCCGGGACCCGGTGTCTCTGTGCAGGGGATAGCGACCGCAGGGAGTGTTTGTGTACTCACTGTTAATAAACCACACAAGTCTCTGGTAAACTAAGGTGATGGTGGCCGGTGCCGCGGCCGGTTGCATTCGGGTCCCCCACCCGGCTGGTGGTCTCTATCCTTTTCCTCTGCACTATTTGTGTACGGTGGACTTTCCTAGTGTGAAACTCAGGAGTCCGCTCCCAGCTGGATGTGGCCTAAGGAGCCGTGCCTGCAGACGCTGGCCCGTGGGATCTATGGGCCCTGGCGGTGACCTCTTATCCCTGTCGGTGGGCTGTTGTCTTCTATGAGAGACTTTGGGTGGGACAGGACCTCTAGTCCTGGCCTCAATCGGTGAATTAACCAGTCCGCTTGGTTCCGGTTCTGGCTTCAGGGTCCGAGTACCCCCCTTTGTGCTACAGTTTCCGGGTCGGCTCCCCATATCGGTACCGGCGGGTTACAACCCTGTCCCGGTCCACCTCGGTTCTGCCGAGCCGTCTTCCCGTCTCCTGCTGACGGAGACCACCGTCTGCCTCCTAGCCAAGGCACCAGGGCTCCTACCCTGGTACCGTTCAACTTGAACTTTACTGCTGGAGCTACCCCTAGCTCCAGCCCACACTCCTCTCCCAACTGAACCACAAACTAATCTGCTCGTTTTCCCGCCCCAGGCTGTCTGGACCCCTGGGTGGGCGTGTCCCAACCGCCTAGTCACGCCCACTGGTGTGTCTGTCTGTCCCTAAGTAGGGGGGGGGTGACTAGGGTTTCTGGTCGGCTGTGTGTTTCCTAATGAGGGAAGCTGTTATGCGGGGGCCTATCTGTGACTACCTGGGACGTCACACTACCATGCTCGGGTGATTACACATTCCCTTTAATAATTGACACGCATGAACCTGGTATAACATAGGTAAGCTGAGTTTCCAGGAAGTCTAACTCATGGAATTGGCAACAAAAAACAAAAAAAACCAGTTTGCTGTATTTAGCAAATGTACACACTCTTCTCAATCAAGACGTCACCCGTTTCTACCACAAGTGAATAGTTTATAAGGGTCATTGCAGGGTCCGACTGGAGATAGAGGACTGATCTGAATAGATGATATTGTGTTGGAAAGCAATGGGCACGCTGGATGTATTTATCATCAATATGGTGAATAGCGATAACAGCACTGGTTGTTACAATGTAGAAACTATACTGTAACAGGTTACACATCGCCGTCACAATATGCAAGGAAGAAATACATACACTATGGGCAGAGAATGGGCATTACATTGTTTAGTAGAATTTTCCTCTTATGACTCACATTATGATAAATATAATACCACATTTTTGAGGAAGGAATGATTTTTCATTAACAAAAAGTACATCTACCTATTCCACATTAATATTAATAGCACATACGGTATATCCGAAAACATGAACTGAATATTTCCTGTAAGGGGTCAGCAAAACCTAGTTACAAGCTATCTGTCAAAAGGAAGCAGAAATTGGAACGGATGGATGGATGGATGGATGGATGGATGGATGGATGGATGGTTGGATGGATGGTTGGATGGATGGATGGATGGATGGTTGGATGGATGGTTGGATGGATGGATGGATGGATGGTTGGATGGATGGTTGGATAGTTGCATGGATGGTTGGATGGATGGTTGGATGGATGGTTGGATAGTTGCATGGATGGTTGGATGGATGGATGGATGGATGGATGGATGGATGGTTGGATGGATGGTTGGATGGATGGATGGATGGATGGATGGATGGTTGGATGGATGGTTGGATAGTTGCATGGATGGTTGGATGGATGGGTGGATGGATGGATGGATGGAGGGATGGATGGATGGGTGGTGGATGGAGGGATGGATGGATGGGTGGGTGGATGGATGGATGGATGGGTGGATGGATGGATGGATGGATGGGTGTATGGATGGGTGTATGGAGGGATGGATGGATGGATGGGTGTATGGAGGGACGGATGGATGGGTGTATGGAGGGATGGGTGTATGGATGGATGGGTGTATGGATTGATGGATGGATGGGTGTATGGAGGGATGGATGGATGGATAGACAGGTGTATGGATAGATGGGTGGATGGATGGATAGATGGATAAATGGATGGATGGATGGATAGACAAATAGATGTATGGATGGATGGGTGTGTGGATGGATGGTTGTGTGGATCGATGGATGGATCATGGATAGATGGATTGATGGATGGATGGATAGATGGGTGTATAGATACATGAGTGTATGGATGGATAGATGGATAAATGGATGGAAGGATGGATGGATGGATCTATGGATGGGTGTATGGATGGTGTTGTGGATGGATAGATCATAGATAGATGGATGGACGGGTGTATGGATGGATAAATGGATGGATGGATAGATAGACAAATAGATGGATGATAGATAGATAGATAGAGGGATAGATAGATAGATGGATAGATAATAGATATATGGATAGATAGATAGATAGAGGGATAGATAGATAGATAGAGGGATAGATAGATAGATAGATAGATGGATAGATAGATAGATGGATGGACGGGTGTATGGATGGATAAATGGATGGATGGATAGATAGATAGAGGGATAGATAGATAGATAAATAGATAGATAAATAGATAAATAGATAGATAGATAGATAGATGGATATATAGATGGATGATTGATAGATAGATAGATAGATGGATAGGTGCACCCATGAAGTTTAAGTACATAATGTGGAATATCTCCTGAAAAAAATGAATCCAGTGAAGCAGTTTGTTTGTATCAAACGCTTGTTAAATACAAAAGAGCAAATAATAAACAACAATTTAAAACATAAAACAATGGGAGAGAAAAATAGAAGACCCTAAATCTTGCTGTGGCGCTGGTATCGGCCCCTTTACATTACATTAATATGGAAACACATTGTGACTCGCCTGTGATAAATCACAAATGAGAATCACCTGTGATAGATTGTCAGTGCCCATGTGACATGAATTAGCCAATGAATGATGACTTCAGTGTTTTATAAAGCCACATGGTCGGTCCTGTTCCTTTGTCACAATGGTGAAGACAAAGGAGCTATCTGAGAACATCAGAACTGCTATTATTAGCAACCACAAGACTTCCAAAGGGTATAAGGCCATCTCCAAAGACCTTGGTATCCCAGTTTCAACAGTGCGCAATGTTATTGAAACATTTGCCAAGCATGGAATCATCAAGAACCTCCCTGGATGTGGGGGAAAGAGGAACATTGAGAAGAGATGTCTTGGAAGGTTGGTGCGAATAGTGGAAAAACACCACGTCAAACATCCAAAAACCTGAAGGCCATCCTGGAACAGTCTGAAGTCATGGTTTCAACAAGTACCATACACCGCTTACTAAACCAAGCAGAGCTTTATGGGCAAAGGCCAGGAAGAAACGATTGCTGAAGAAAAAACATAAAAAGGAACCACTGATCTTTGTCAAAGAGAACCTTGACAAACCACAATCCTTCTGGAAAAATGTTCTGTGGACAGATGTAACAAAATAGACCTTTTTGGCAATGCAAAGCAAAAGCTTGTTTACAGACGATGAAGCTTACAAGAAAAAGAACATCCTACCTACAGTTAAGCATGATGGAGGATCCACAATGCTGTACGGTTGTTTTGCTGCATCTGGTACAGGAGGACTTGACCTTATCACAGGATCATGAAATCAGAGCATTATCACCAGAACTTAGAGTGAAATCTCCTGCCCAGTGTAAGAAAACCTGGTTTGAGTCAAAGATCATGGGTCCCCCAGCAAGACACAAAGCACACATTCAAAAGTACACAGGTATGATAGGAAAATAAAAAAATGGACTGTTTTAAAATGGCCAGTAATGAGTCCACTCCTGACCTAAATCCCATTGAAAATCTTTAAGGTGAGCTGAAATCTGCCATTGGGAAAAAGAACCCTGCATCCATTCCAGAGCTGGAACACACTGCGAAGGAAGAGTGGGAGAAAATACCAGTGAAGAAGTGCAAGAAGCTTATAGATGGCTACAAGAAACATCTGGAGACTGTCATCAATGCCAAATGGTGTGAAACCAAGCATTAATTAGGGGTGCAACCAAGTATTAACTAGGGGTGCAACCAAGTATTAACTAGGGGTGCAACCAAGTATTAAGTAGGGGTGCAACCAGGTCTTAAGTAGGGGTGCAACCAAGTCTTAATTAGGGGTGCAACCAAGTATTAACTAGGGGTGCAACCAAGTATTAAATAGGGGTGCAACCAGGTCTTAAGTAGGGGTGCAACCAAGTCTTAATTAGGGGTGCAACCAAGTCTTAATTAGGGGTGCAACCAAGTACTAATTAGGGGTGCAACCAAATATTAATTAGTGTGCAACCAAGTCTTAATTAGTGGTGCAACCAAGTCTTAATTAGGGGTGCAACTAAGTCTTAATTAGGGGTGCAACCAAGTACTAAGTAGGGGTGCAACCAAGTATTAATTAGTGTGCAACCAAGTATTAATTAGTGGTGCAACCAAGTCTTAAGTAGGGGTGCAACCAAGTATTAATTAGGGGTGCAACCAAGTCTTAATTAGGGGTGCAACCAAGTATTAATTAGTAGTAGTAACAAGAGGACAAGAGTAAAGTGCAAAAAATAGACAATTTTATTGAATACACAACAAGACAATAATTACATTAAAATGGTGCACTACCAGTATATCCTGGGGATGCCAGCAAAAAATAGACCAGTAATTGTAGTCAGAAAAGTCAAAAAAGACAAGTAGTCAGTATTCATATATATGGCGACAACTAGCCTAAACGGGTCACAGTAGTTGGGACTGTACCCAAACCCAAAAGAATTGCTATGTGAAAAATGGGAAAAATGGTCAGATCAAACCGTGGTTGCCCACCGTGTAAGGGTGGGGAATCATGGTGATATCACTGGTTATGCTGTTAGTAAACGTGAGTGCACAACAGGGAATAAGTCTGCAATAAATATATGGCACAAGTGTGCAGTTAAGAAATATTCCCTTACCTAAAGTGCTCAAGTGCAAACAGAACCAACACAGGACAGCCAGCCGTAAATACAAGCAGTTCTTATGGGGTGTAGGAAGGCATCCTCAGGTCATCAAAAGGTCTCCATCCAACGCGCGTTTCGCGGGGATAGCTTTGTCAAGGTGGAAAACCAAAGTACTTTACTTTGGTTTTCCACCTTGACAAAGCTATCCCCGCGAAACGCGCGTTGGATGGAGACCTTTTGATGACCTGAGGATGCCTTCCTACACCCCATAAGAACTGCTTGTATTTACGGCTGGCTGTCCTGTGTTGGTTCTGTTTGCACTTGAGCACTTTAGGTAAGGGAATATTTCTTAACTGCACACTTGTGCCATATATTTATTGCAGACTTATTCCCTGTTGTGCACTCACGTTTACTAACAGCATAACCAGTGATATCACCATGATTCCCCACCCTTACACGGTGGGCAACCACGGTTTGATCTGACCATTTTTCCCATTTTTCACATAGCAATTCTTTTGGGTTTGGGTACAGTCCCAACTACTGTGACCCGTTTAGGCTAGTTGTCGCCATATATATGAATACTGACTACTTGTCTTTTTTGACTTTTCTGACTACAATTACTGGTCTATTTTTTGCTGGCATCCCCAGGATATACTGGTAGTGCACCATTTTAATGTAATTATTGTCTTGTTGTGTATTCAATAAAATTGTCTATTTTTTGCACTTTACTCTTGTCCTCTTGTTACTATTCCTGTAATGAGTAGTGCTGGCACCTTCCCTACCTAACTAAGAGAGGTTTGGTGCTTATTTTCTTATGGCTCTTGATGTGAGTTATGTTATGTCAAGTATTAATTAGTGGTGCAACCAAGTCTTAAGTAGGTGTGCAACCAAGTATTAATTAGGGGTGCAACCAAGTATTAATTAGGGGTGCAACCAAGTCTTAATTAGGGGTGCAACCAAGTATTAATTAGTGTCCAACCAAGTATTAATTAGTATGCAACCAAGTCTTAAGTAGGGGTGCAACCAAGTATTAATTAGGGGTGCAACCAAGTCTTAATTAGCGGTGCAACCAAGTATTAATTAGGGGTACAACCAAATATTAATTAGGGGTGCAACCAAATACTAATTAGAGAGCCCTTTATTGCTGCACTTGCTGTTTATTCTGTTTCTTCTTTGAAATTGCAACATGTAAGTTGACAAGCAATATTTTATTATTGTATTAGTTTGGACGACTACTTAAAAAGTCCTGAGGATAGAACTTTAGTACATTTCCATTTATTTCTGAAGATATAGTACAGTGTATGGAAAATATGAAGAGGTGCCAATAATGTGAGAAACACTGTAGATACATATAATTACCAACAAACTTAATTGTACATTATTAACATAAAAATGACCATAAGACGTACATATTATTACAAAGAAATGCAAGTGAATAAAGTGTAACGATCCATGATTCTGCTGATATGTAAAGTTACAAAACATTTCATGATTGTAGAAGCCATAAAAAGTTCATAGTGCACAAACTGATGGTAATGATAAACGTGTATGAATTATTCATAGTGGACTCACCTTATTACAACATAAAGCCCCATCAATCTCGGGCAATCTAAAAATGGCATTACACGTGTGTCAATAGTGCTAAAGTGATAGAGATGGACGAGAGATACCAAATATTGAATGTGTGAACGTGACCTAACAAGTTACTGGGAAAGGGAAATTAATGTAATACATAAGCACATTTACATTTACACGCATATGCACTAATGTAAAAACACAATGAACAGAACACCATACTGTCAAAGGGAAAAGCACATCCAAACAGAATTAGATGGGGATTAGCACGTACCATAAACTAAAAGGCAATTCTAGTAATAATGAATATGAATAAGGACATATACGTTTGTACAATGTTCCAATTAGAATCTGTGATTATAGATAGTATAATAAAAAGACATAAAAAGGACATGTCAAAGGACTCATTAATCCTGCGCAGTTGATATATTTGATATACTTCTTTGTCATGTTATCTATAGTGATGAGCGGGCACTACCATGCTCGAGTGCTTTGTACTCATAACTAGTGATGAGCGGGCACTACCATGCTCAGGTGCTCGCTACTCGTAACTAGTGCCCACTGATCACTAGTTACGAGTACTGAGCACCTGAGCATGGTAGTGCCCGCTCATCACTGGTTACGAGTACTGAGCACCCGAGCATTGTAGTGCTCGCTCATCACTAGTTACGAGTACAGAGCACCTGAGCATGGTAATGCCCGCTCATCACTAGTTACGAGTACAGAGCACCTGAGCATGGTAGTGCCCGCTCATCACTAGTTACGGGTACTGAGCACCCGAGCATGGTAGTGCTCGCTCATCACTAGTTACGAGTCCTGAGCACCTGAGCATGATAGTGCTCGCTCATCACTAGTTACCAGTACTGAGCACCCGAGCATGGTAGTGCCCGCTCATCACTAGTTATGAGTACAGAGCACCCGAGCATGGTAGTGCCCGCTCATCACTAGTTATGAGTACTGAGCACACGAGCATGGTAGTGCCCGCTCATCACTAGTTACGAGTATCGAGCCCCCGAGCATGGTAGTGCCCGCTCATCACTAGTTATGAGTACAGAGCACCTGAGCATGGTAGTGCTCACTCATCACTAGTTACGAGTACTGAGCACCCGAGCATGGTAGTGCCCGCTCATCACTAGTTACGAGTACCAAGCACCCGAGCATGGTAGTGCCCACTCATCACTAGTTATGATTACCGAGCACCCGAGCATGGTAGTGCTTGCTCATCACTAGTTACCAGTATCGAGCACCCGAGCATGGTAGTGCCCGCTCATCACTAGTTACTAGTATCGAGCTCCCGAGCATGGTAGTGCCCGCTCATCACTAGTTACCAGTACTGAGCACCCGAGCATGGTAGTGCCCGCTCATCACTAGTTACTAGTATCGAGCTCCCGAGCATGGTAGTGCCCGCTCATCACTAGTTACTAGTATCGAGCTCCCGAGCATGGTAGTGCCCGCTCATCACTAGTTACTAGTATCGAGCTCCCGAGCATGGTAGTGCCCGCTCATCACTAGTTACTAGTATCGAGCTCCCGAGCATGGTAGTGCCCGCTCATCACTAGTTACTAGTATCGAGCTCCCGAGCATGGTAGTGCCCACTCATCACTGATAAGAACACAAAAAGGTCTAATTGGACAGCTGTTTAAAGTTTTCCTTTATGTCCATTTTTATCTAATAGGCTCTTATAAGGCCTCATTTATCAAAACTATCTTTGTTGCCCATAGCAACCAATCACAGCTCAATTTAATCAATTTAAATTTTATAAATCACTCAGGTAAAATTAAAGCTGTGAAGTGGATAGTTGCTATGGACAGCAATAAAAAAAACCTTTATTTTTAAAGTTGCCACTTAAAACGTTGAACAGTTGCCTAGCCAATCAGATTACAGCTTTCATTTTTATTTGTGTAAGTCGTTAGAAGAAAGAAGCCACGTAATTGGTTGCTAGATCTTGAGTCACGTGACGCTGTTTGCTTTTCCAGCCTGACGCTGAGCGCACGGTCTGTTTATGTTCTGACCGAACGCCAAAACTACTACGTCATCATCGAGCGACCCGGAAGTGGCGCCCACGTGTGTGACAGGGAGCGTGAGAAGCGACGGATTCACGGCGATCGTCACCTGTGTGCACACTGTGCGGTACCGGCCGTTCTGACAGGTAATGACTGTGCTGGCACTGTGTATAGAAGGCAGGGATGCAGGGGACGGTTTCTCTGTAGGCAGGGTGATGCTCTAGTCCTCGGCCGTTATGCTGGAGCTGCTCGGAGCTGGTTTTTCACTCTTCTCTGTTTTCCCATGGTTTTCTTATATAGCAGATCAGCGCTCGCACAGTAGAGTCAATGAATGTGGCTTATCGCAGCTTCTCTGTTTGTGTCTGGTCACACTCATGCACTGAGGGCCGAGCCATCATCTGCTGTTATTCTTTTTCTTTGTCTTGTTGGATTCAATGAGATTTTTTTTCTTTTTTTTGCACAGAATTCTTTAATCTGGCGCAGGTGACTCATAAATTGTGAAAATGAGAAAATACTCTTTATTGTTGTCTTTAATGCAAAAAAAAAAATCCATTTTCTGTTGAACAATTTACAGGGAAAAAAATTCTAGGCACAAAAACATCTGCGATTGTGCAAAAGTTTGCACTTTTATTTTATTTTTTATAAAGTTGCAATTGAATTATTAAAAGGAATCTCAGCAGGGTTGTGCTACTCAGTTTGCTGGTTGCAGCTGTTGTTGTTAGATGCAGCAGAGCTCAGAAAGCTAACCCCAACCGCACCCCTCATTGACAGCTTTCTGTATATAACTCTGCCTATGCCACTGATTGGCAGCTTTCTGTGTATAACCCCGTTAGCGCCACTGATTGGCAGCTTTCTGTGTATAACCCCGTTAGCGCCACTGATTGGCAGCTTTCTGTGTATAACCCCGTTAGCGCCACTGATTGGCAGCTTTCTGTATATAATCCTGCCCACACCCCTGATTGCCAGCTTTCTCTATGTAACCACACCTCTGATTTGCAGTTTTCTGTGTCTATAACCCCCCCATGCCCCGGTTTGACAGCTTTCTGTATATAACTCCGCCCACGCTCCTGTTTGGCAGCTTGCTGTATATAGTCCTGCCCACACTCCTAATGGCAGCGTTTTGTATGTAACACCGCCCACACACCTGATTGGCAGCTTTCTGTATATACACCCTGCCCACACTCCTGATTGGCAGCTTTCTGTATATAACCCCACCCAGACCCCTGATTGGCAGCTTTCTGTATATAACCCCACCCACAACTCTGGCAGCTTCCTATATAAAACTGCGCCCATGCCCTTAATTGGCAGCTTTCTGTATATAATCCCTTAAATAATCTGTGTACATTGTATAGTAACAGTGAGCTGCTAATTAGTGCTGGGGGCTTGGTTGGATGAGGATGGCTGCAGAGCACCTAGTCCCGCAGTGATAATCTCCTGCTGATTAAACAGTCACTGTATTGAAACTACAACACGCAGCTTAAGGCTATGTGCCCACGGGACAATGCACCCGCGGATTTTGCTGCGGAAAACCTGCGGATTTATCTGGATTTTCTAGATAAATCCACAGGTTCTAGCAATTACAGACAATCCTATGGGATTTGGAGAGTGCTGTGTCCATGCTGCAGTATGTGCGGCTGCGGATTTCCCATGTAACTGCATGTCATTATTCATGCGGAAATATCTGTGGAATTCCCGCTCTTCCACTATGGAGATACAGGGCGGGAATTCCGCAGGTATTTCCGCTCTTGTCCCGCAGGTTTACCACAACAAAAATGCTCGGAACCCGCAGCAATGGATAGGGAAACCTGCGGACAAACTTTCAGAAATATCTGCGGGTACATTGTCCCGTGGCCACATAGCCTAATAAGTGACATATTGATGGAATCTGAGTCTCAGCCCCAGCCTCATGCTGACATCAGATTACATAGCAAAAACCTGCTGACATGATTCTCTTTAAAGCATCTGGATGGGAGCAGTGCACCAGATACATCAGCAGAGTCTGCCCCGAAACCCCTGTGTCTGATTGTCCCCCTGGATGTTGAATGATATAAATTACAGAATAGTTGGTTGTTAGTGTTCAACTCAGACATTTCTTTTTGATGTTATTATTTTTAACCCCTGCAGCCATTTCTTCTTGCCATATCTTTTAAGGGTTTATACTACTTTTTTTTTCTTATCGCTTTCCAAGATTGGGCGATTTTATATGGTTTCAAAACCTCAGTTTTTATTTCTTTTTCCACCCAGTCTTCCAAGTGAAATAACTTTTTTTTTTTTTTTTTTCCCTTTCCGGACTGATGCTTCTATCATTACCATTTTGTGGCACATAGAACAATTTGAAGCTGTTTCTTTTTATATTTAGATATTTAGTCTCCTAAGGCTATGTGCGCACTAGGCCGTTTTACCCGTGGATTTGCCGCGGAAATTTTTTGAGAAAGATTAGAAATCTTTCTGCAGACATTTCCCAGCAAAACCTTCGGGAACAAAAAATAGCTGTGCGCACACTGCGGATTTTTCTCAAGAAACGTTCTTGAGAAAATGAGCATGTCCATTATTTTCCGCAGGTACCTGCGGAATACCCCCGGAATTTCACTCCGTTCACTGTAATGTAATCGCGAAATACCGGGGGTATACCGCAGGTAGCAAAGGATGTGCGGTATACCCCCGGTATAGCCGCGATTTACCTGCGGTAATGTACATCGCTGCCTGCGGTTTTGCAGGAAGTGATGTCATTATGACAGAAGAAGAAGCGGAGCAGAGTAAACACAGACGTCACACTCTCTGGACGCCGCACAGAAGCACTTCCGTGTGACCTCCAGGTGCCCGTGCAGTCTGTGTCCTGCTCCAGCCCCGCGGCTGCCAGCACAGCAGTGTGTCAGTGTCTGCCCGCACTATCAGCAGCTTGTCACGCTGCAGCGCAGGCAGACACTGACACACAGCAATGCGTGCAGCCGCGGGGATGATGAGCGCTGCTGTCAGGAGGTGAGATGAGATCATTACCTTCTGTGACGATCTCCTGCCTCCTGACGTCACCGCTGTCACTGCTGTCTATGCTCGTCTCACGAGCGGCCCTAGACTGTCACTAGCGGTGACGTCACGGGCTCTCGCGATACTGCTGACAACGCAGCGGGCATAGAAGGCAGTGACAGCGCTGATGGCAGGACTGCAGGAAATACATCACAGCAGGTAATGATCTCATCTATCCTCCTGACAGCAGCGCTCGTCATCCCCTGCAGTGACCTGGGCTATTGATGTTAGCTCAGGTCACTGCATTGCTCTCCCAGCCAATGGGGAACATTCTGTTCTTCATTGAATGGGACAGTGACTATGGTATGGATCGCCGTGGGACCCCCCCTTATTGGATTACGCCGGACGTGGAATTGATTGTTCTTTTCAATAAATTGGTGAAAGAGGCTATGTGGGGAGTGTTTTTTCAAATAAAGCTTTTTTTGTTGTCTATTTTTTTATTTCTTACTGACTGGGTTGGTGATGTCGGGTATCTGATAGACGCGTGACATCACGAACCCCAGGGCTTGATGCCAGGTGATATTACACATCTGGCATCAACCCCATATATTACCCCGTTTGCCAACGCACCAGGGCAACGGGATGAGTTGGGGCGAAGCGCCAGGATTGGCACGTCTAATGGATGCGCCACTTCTGGGGCGGCTGCAGCCTGCTATTTTTAGACTGGGGAGTGTCCAATAACAGTGGACCTCCCTAGTCTGAGAATATCAGACCACAGCTGTCCGCTTTACCTTGGCTGGTGATCCAATTTGGGGGGGACCCCATGTTTTTTGTTTTAAATGATTTATTTAATGTAAAATAACAGCGTGGGGTGCCCTCTGTTTTGGATTACCAGCCAAGGTGAAGCTGCCAGCTGTGGTCTGTAGGCTGCAGCCGTCTGTTTTACCCTAGCTGGCTACAAAAGATGGGGGGGGACCTTACATGGTTTTTAATTATTTATTTATTTATTTTATGGCTAAATACAAGGCTAGGCACCCTTTAGTACCACATGAAAGTCACTAAAGGGTTCCAGCTTAGAATATGCAGGGGGGTGGGACATTATATAGGTCTTTCTCATCTATCTATCTATTCATCTATACATCTTTCCCTCTATCCATTATCTGTCTATTGATTATCTATCTATTATCTATATAATTTATTGCAGTAGTTACAGCATAAAAAAAACGCAGGGAAAAACCGTGGCAAATCCGCGGCAAAAACGCATGCGTTTTTCCCGCGGATTTGGTGCGTTTTTTTTAACGCAGGTGCGGTAATCTTCAACTCCCAGAAGTTTCTCAAGAAATTTTCTTGAGAAAAATCACTTTTCTAGTGCGCACAAAGCCTTAGTCATCTGATCGCTTATGGGGAAAAAGAAGCGGAAGAGAACTCAGTTGTCTCTCATGGAGACATATTGCCTGCATGGGAGCTGTATACACAAAATGGCAGGAGAGTCTTACGCAGAATTTGTCTAGATTGCTTCATTTTCTTATACTTTTGGCTACATTAGAAGATTAGAAATCAAAAACTGTCTTGAATGTGTTCTGCCATCGGAGAAAGAGTTCTGTACACACTATGGATGTTCCGGAGAGGAGCTTGTGCTCTTTAGCTGTAAAGGTGGAGCAGACCACAAAATGGTGACATTCTTGACTATTTTTATAAAGTATTCACTCCTATATCTGATTTTTATTTGTTTAATCATTTTAATGTTTTATTTTTTTATTTTTAGAGCTTGCGACTTACCATGAGTTTTGTGGAGTACAGAGAATTGATTCAAGATGGCGACACGGCGATTGTGTTTTTGGGTCATGATTCCATGTTCCCAGTGACCATCCAACAAGGAGGCCAAACGCAAACTAAATATGGAGTCATCAGACACTCCGCTGACCTAATAGGGAAACCGTACGGCTCCAAGGTGATTTGCAGCAAGGGAGGCTGGGTGTATATCCTGTATCCGACCCCGGAGTTATGGACTATAAACCTCCCGCACCGCACACAGATCCTATATTCTACAGATATTTCTATGATCACTATGATGCTGGAGCTGAAGCCGGGGTCGGTGGTCTGTGAATCAGGTAACGTTATTTTCTCAGATGGGAACAAAATTTTCTACGCACTAATGGGTTTCCCATCTCCAACATCCTACCCCAATATGTAGTAGGTGTAATAATATTAGCAAATACCTCCAATTAGAAATGTAGTATAGTTCTTTAGATGTTCTATGTCTCTTACCTCATGTGCAGGGCATTGCAGTCTAGGTATCCATGGTTACAATCACCCGTATAGTGACAGTTCCTTGTGGTCTTACCTCATGTGCAGGGCATTACAGCTTGAGTATCCATGGTTATATAGTGACAGTTCCTCGTGGTCTTACCTCATGTGCAGGGCATTGCAGCTTAGGTATCCATGGTTACAACCACTCATATAGTGACAGTTCCTTGTGGTCTTGCCTCATGTTCAGGGCATTGCAGCTTGGATATCCATGGTTATGACCAATCCTATAGTGACAGTTAATTCCTCCTGGTCTTACCTCATGTGCGGGGCATTGCAGCTTGGGTAGCCATGGTTACGATCACTCATATATGCACATCCTCTCTTCAGGGACGAAGTAGATGAACTCTAGTGCTACCTATTGGAAGTAGCAATGCTGCTACTACTACTTCCAATAGGTGGTACTACCACTTCCACCCAGAAGAGACAATTTGCATATTTCCCATAGGGGCATTTTGGCTTAAAGTTTTCTCACTACTGATATGCCAGATTGGTGTGTAAGTCTCCGCAAAGAGAATAGCTTTCCCCTTAGAGCATTCCTATAGTGACAGGTAGTTGCTCATGGTCTTACCTCATGTGCGGGGCATCACAGCTTGGGTATCCATGGCTACAACCACCCATATAGTGACAGGTAGTTGCTCATGGTCTTACCTCATGTGCAGGGCATTGCAGCTTGGGTATCCATGGTTACAACCACTCATATAGTGACAGTTAGTTGCTCTTGGTTGTTACCGTAGATACCTAAGCTGCAATGCCCTGCACATGAGATAAGAGATATTGGCTAATCAGGAGAACTATACTACATTTCTAATTGGAGGTATTTGATATTAATCTTATTATTACACCTACTACCAATTGGGATATGAATACCCCTTTATGTTCCATTGAACTCAGTAGAGCAGTGCAAACTAATTCACAGTCATCAAAGCACTAAAAATATATCAATGGGATTTTGGCTGTTGTAACCGGATTGTCGTGTCACTAAAGGGGGTTTTGTCATGGATTGAACTATATGGGTGGCACACTCTAAACCTGAGTTGTGGGTGGGACTGCAGCAAAATTTTGCAGGTGAGTTATATTACAACCACTGATTAAAGATCCGCTGCAAGAAAGGCCTCTTGTCAGGACGCAAGGGACCACACATGACTTGGGTGGCCATAGGCACATATTTGGAGGGTTGGGCTGTATTCACAAACAGCGGTTGTGCCCGTGGCTGAAAACTGATATAAAATTTTGCAAGGAAATGGCCGTATCACTCTCAAAACCAAACGGCTGTTAAGGTTGTTTGCCCCGTTGAAACCCGTTTAAAGGGAATCTGTCAGCAGGTTTTTACTCCCCCCATCTGTAGAACCAGAGACCCTGATTCCAGCGATGTGTCACTTACTGTCACTTTCTCTGCTGCAGATCTAGCAGTTATACAGACCTGATGAATATCTTGGACTACCTGGAGCACGCCAAGTAGTCCTGTAATGATAATCTACTGATGATTAAACAATGATTTTATCAAAACTACACTAAGCAGCCCAGTAAGTGACACATCGCTGGAATCAGGATCTCTGCCCCTATGTTATGCTGCCTTTAGATCAGGTGGCAAAAACCTGGTGACAGATTCCCTTTAAGTGATCTGTTTTAATAGAAATGTGCTGCTTCCAACAGCAACATGAGGGGAGGGAGCTGTGACGTGGCGGCCTGGCTTGCAGTAATCAGCTGATCCTCTGCGGGCTTCATTTAGAAAAGTAATCGTAGAGATAGGATTACACCTTAGGTAAACTGTTGCCTCTCGGCCGGATCAGGTGCTGTTCTTCTCCAGCTCGCCCGTTTTATACCAGCGGTTAATCGGTCAGCCCAGTTTAATTCACAGAGATGTTTGGTGGGTACAGATACGGACCCCCAATGACCCCACAAAGTAAGGGGCCTCTGTTCCCTAGTGTTTTCTCTTTATCCTGAGCAGTTTTTTCGAGGCTGGACCCCCACCCCTTTCCATCCTCCATGTGATCGATCTGCTATCAATGGTTATGCATCGTCAGCGTTGTGACTTTGTGCAGTATTACGTCCTGTATTGATTCCACTCTTCCCCTGTCAGTGCCATGTTGCACCGCTGCATATCTCATCTTGATAATGGTCCGCCGCCTGCAAACCCCTCCATAAGCCGCTGTTCAGGGAGCTTAGTCAGGACATGTGATGTGCGCTCAGCTCCAGGTCACAGATGGCATCTCCGAGAGCGGAGGAACATTGCATTCGGAGCCTCAGCGGTCTGCCTTATTCCGGCAGCTTCCAGGGTTAACCCCTTAGCAGCTGGGCCGGGGAGTGAACACCGCGCATGACGGTAGGAAATGTTATGGCAAAGCTCGTGGGTCATGGTGACGAGCCCTGGTGCAAGAGGAAAATGCTGCAATGCTAAGAGTAAAGCAAATATACAAAAAAGGAGTAAAAATTCCTGAAATTCAAAGTTAACAGCAAAAACACAAAAAGGGGGCAACAGTATTTAGTCACAGAAATGTATGCAGCAGCCCACCGTGATGAATCTGGGGGCAAAATACTGATGAGGAGGACTGCTTAGCAAAAGGCTGACTTCACATGTACAGTAATCATCCATGAGAACGGATACTGCAGAGATCTATTGGCAAAAAGGTTCTGCAAACGCAACATTTTTGTCCATTTTGAACAAATAGATTTTTGTGGGATCCGTTTTTTGTTAACATTGGAGTCTATGGAAAAAGCATCTGTTAACTAACTACTATTTAGCCATGTTTTTTCTTGCATTTGTTAAGGACCTATTTTTTTCTTAGTGGATCAGTTTCAAAAAGATGATTAAATAGCGATCAGTTAATGGGATCCATTTTCCATGGCCTCCAATGTTAAAAAAACAGATCTGGCAAAAATCAATTTGTGACATTAGAAGAATCTGCATAACTAATCCGTTCCAGAGATATGGGGCTTCTTATCTACTGCAATTTTTTTATGGTCTTTACAATGGGCATGGTTCATATTGTAATTATGTTGTGCAATCTAAAGACACGCCCCCCGAGGTTCCTGCGAGCAGTCTCAAGACACGCCCCCTTGAGGTTCCTGCGTGCAGTCTCAAGTCACGCCCCCCGAGGTTCCTGCGTGCAGTCTCAAGTCACGCCCCCCGAGGTTCCTGCGTGCAGTCTCAAGTCACGCCCCCCGAGGTTCCTGCGTGCAGTCTCAAGTCACGCCCCCCGAGGTTCCTGCGTGCAGTCTCAAGTCACGCCCCCCGAGGTTCCTGCGTGCAGTCTCAAGTCACGCCCCCCGAGGTTCCTGCGTGCAGTCTCAAGTCACGCCCCCCGAGGTTCCTGCGTGCAGTCTCAAGTCACGCCCCCCGAGGTTCCTGCGTGCAGTCTCAAGTCACGCCCCCCGAGGTTCCTGCGTGCAGTCTCAAGTCACGCCCCCCGAGGTTCCTGCGTGCAGTCTCAAGTCACGCCCCCCGAGGTTCCTGCGTGCAGTCTCAAGTCACGCCCCCCGAGGTTCCTGCGTGCAGTCTCAAGTCACGCCCCCCGAGGTTCCTGCGTGCAGTCTCAAGTCACGCCCCCCGAGGTTCCTGCGAGCAACACTCTCTTGTAATGACCATATAAATTATCTCTAGATGAAAAGGCCCATATATCCTGGTTGATTTAGAGAAAAAGAATAACTAAAGGAGCTGCAGGAGTAGAATATGAGAAAAAACTGGATACTTCTGACCTGGTAGCTGGTTCTGTTTAATGTATGTCATTATCAGTTTGGTGAAGGGTCCCACACCTGTCACCACCACTGATGGGCTGCTGGAAGGTCCAGAAGTACACAGTGTACAGTGACAGAACAGCACAGCGCCACACACTGCGGTGGCCATTCTCATGTACTGCAGGTCAGGAGGGGGAGCTTTGTTGCAGTGCTAGTAGTAGATGGTCAGTGAGCGTGCTGGGTGTTGGACCCCCAACAATCCGATATTGATGGCCTCTTTTGCTGATTGTCCCTATATGACCTGTGGATTTCTCCTGTATAGTTACAGTTACTGTAATCTCCGGCAGAGTAATATGATTCACAGGCCACCAGGCTGAAATCTCTTGGGTTACATTAGAGGACACTTTCCTCGGTGCACAGTGATTGTTTGGACGTAGCGCCTCCTGTCACTCACATATTGTTCTCAGAAGAATAGACAAAGAGGACGTGACGGAGACTTGTATACAATGGAGAACTGCCAGACACTTCTCACAACACGTGTGTGTGTGTGTGTGTGTGTGTGTGTGTCATATAGCTGTGTGCACACACACACACACACACACAACATAGATATATATGAACACCGTCCTAAATATCATATACACATATATCATATACACACACACATATATATATATCTACAGCCGTGTGTGTATATATTATGTTTGTGTATATGATATATAGGAGTGTGTTCATATTATGTATATTATATGTGTGTGTGTGTATATATATCTATCTATATAATATATATAATATATATTATATACACACACACACACACACACACACACACACACACACACACACACGAAAAATAATATTTTGCAAGTTCTCCCACTTAAAAAGATGAGGTCGGTCCGTAATTGACATCATAGGTGACCACAACTAAGAGAGACAAAATGAGAAAAATCCAGAAAATCACTGCGTCTGATTTGGCAAGATTGTGTTTGCACATTATGGTGTAAAATAAGTAGTCACCTAAAAACATGCACGATTTCTGGCTCTCACAGGCCTGTAACTTCTTAAGAGTCTCCTCTGTCCTCCACTCCATCTGTAGTAATGGCTCCTGTTTGAACTTGTTATCAGTAGAAGAAACACCTGTCCATAACCTCAGTCACACTCCAAACTCCACTATAGTGAAGACCACAGAGCTGCCGAAGGACACCAGAAACAAAATTGTAGCCCTGCACCAGGCTGGGAAGACTGAATCTGCAATAGGCAAGCAGCTTGGTGTGATGAAATCAACTGTGGGAGCAATAATAAGAAAATGGAAGACCTACAAGACCACTGATAATCTCCCTCGATCTGGGGCTCCACGCAAGATCTCACCCTGTGGGGTCAAAATGATCACAAGAATGGTGAGTAAAAATCCCATAACCAAACTGGTGGATCTAGTGAATGACCTGCATACAGCTGGGACCACCGTAACAAACGCTACCATCAGTAACACACTATGCCGCCAGGGACTCAGATTCTGTAGTGCCAGACATGTTCCCCTGCTTAAGCCAGTACATGTCCAGGCCCGTCTGAAGTTTTCTAGAGAGCATTTGGATTATCCAGAAGAGTATTGGGAGAATGTCATATGGTCTGATGAAATCAAAGTAGAACAGGTTGGTAGAAACACAAATTGTTGTGTTTGGATGAGACAGAATGCTGAGTTGCATCCAAAGAACATCATACCTACTGTGAAACATGGAGGTGGCAACATCATGCTTTGGGGCTGTTTCTTTGCAAAGGGACCAGGATGACTGATCTGTGTACATGATAGAATGAATGGGGCCATGTACTGTGAGATTTTGAGTGCAAACCTCCTTCCATCAGCAAGAGCATTGAAGATGAAACATGGCTGGGTGTTTCAGTATGATAATGATCCCAAGCACACCGCCAGGGCAGCAAAGGAGTAGCTTCGTAAGAAGCATATGAAGGTCCTGGAGTGGCCTAGCCAGTCTCCAGATCTTAACCCCATAGAAAACCTTTTGGAGGAAGTTGAAAGTCAGTGTTGCCCAGCGACAGGCCCAAAACATCACTGCTCTAGAGGAGATCTGCCTGGAGGAATGGGCCAACACACCCACCAACAGTGTGTGCCAACCTTGTGAAGACTTGCACAAAACGTCTGACCTCTGTCATTGCCAACAAAGGAGATAGAACAAAATATTGAGATGAACTTTTGTTATTGACCAAATACTTATTTTCCACCATAATTTGCAAAACAAAATCTTCCAAATCAGGTGATTTTCTGGATTTGTTTTCTCATTTTATCTCTCTTAGTTGTGGTCACCTATGATGTCAATTACAGGCAAACCTCCTCTTTATAAGTAGGAGAACGTGCACAATTGGTGGCTGACTAAATACTTTTTTTTCCCACTATGTGTGTGTGTATAATATATATATATATATATAGTATACATACATTTTATATACATATATACACACATACACACCCACAAAGCTATATATCATGTATGTACACACACACACACACACACACACGTATGTATGTGTGTATATATATATATATATGTATATATATGTATGTATGTATGTGTGTATATATATATATATATATATATATAATTATAATTATACACACAGTACAAGAGAGAAATGCCACCATAGCGTGACCAGACCACATATTACCCGAATACAACCACATGAAGGGGAGAAATACCGCCACTCCATGACCAGAAGACATAAGTGACCGAATAATACTAAAATAATGATCATTAAGAAAAACCACAATACTAATAACACTTATATTACCATCAGTACCATTATACACTGGAGCTCTGTATATAGTGTCAGTGTACAGGTAATACAGTGATCACCAGTGACATACACAGGAGCTCTGTATATAGTGTATAGTGTGTGTGTACATGTAATACACAGACTTACCAGTGACCTCTCTAGCTGAACTTATTCCTCTTCATCCGGCACTGACCACTATCACTTCTTCCTGTCATGACGCGACTGTGCAGAAAATAGCACACAGTCACCTATAGCCGATCATTCCCAGAGCACATTCCACACTTTTCCCCCAATTTCTACACCACGTCAGACTTTTGTTCCCTCCCATGGAAGATAGTTTTCTCAAAATTAATTACATTACAGCAGTAATATTGTCCCCTCATTTTCTCCTACAGTAATTATATCCACCATAAACCAATAATTTATGTTCCTTGTTATGGCTCCATATAGTAATTATGTCTCCCCTCCTAGCCCCCTTATATTTAATAATGTCCCCCTTTTTAGCCCCCTTTATTTAATAATGTCTCCCATCCTGGCTCACTTTATTTAAGTGTTTCTCTTCTGGCCCCCTTTATTTAATGTCTTCCACTCTTGGCCCCTATGTTTCTCCGTACCAGGTTCCTAAACTGCCCCATTTTAGACCCCATCCTGGGCTCCTATATCCACTAGCCTGTCCATTCACAGAGGAAGGAACAGAAAGGTTCTTCTCCTCTTCCTGCACTCCGCCGATTTGGTCAAATGGCTACCCCACCCATCCGAGGCCGCATGCAGAAGTCATAGCGGCGCACAGCAGTGACGTTAAAAGATGTGATGTAGTAGGTACACAGACATGCACACACATGCACACTGACACATGCACGCAGAAGAGCGCACACACACGCAAACACACTTACATACGTAGAAACACAGACACTCAGACAAATGCATGCAGACAGGTACACAGACCTATGCAACACGTGCAGGCAAATGCATACAGACACCCAGACATATGCAGACAAATGCAGAAAGACATGCGCACTCATGCAGACAAACACACACTCATACATACGTAGACAGGCATGAACACACAGGCACACATCTATAAACACAGAAATGCGTGCATATTAGTGCATCTCAATAAATTACCGTATACTGTCATCAAAAAGTTAATTTATTTCAGTAATTCAATACAAAAAGGGAAACACATTATTATATAGAGTCATTACACACAGAGGGATCTATTCCTATTTATTATTTAGAGTCATTACACACAGAGGGCTCTATTCCTATATATTATATAGAGTCATTACACACAGAGGGATCTATTCCTATATATTATATAGTCATTACACACAGAGGGCTCTATTCCTATATATTATATAGTCATTACACACAGAGGGCTCTATTCCTATATATTATATAGTCATTACACATAGAGGGCTCTATTCCTATATATTATAGAGAGACATTACACACGGAGGGCTCTATTCCTATATATTATATAGAGTCATTACACACAGAGGGCTCTATTCCTATATATTATATAGTCATTACACACAGAGGGCTCTATTCCTATATATTATATAGAGTCATTACACACAGAGCGATCTATTCCTATATATTATATAGTCATTACACACAGAGGGCTCTATTCCTATATATTATATAGTCATTACACACAGAGGGCTCTATTCCTATATATTATATAGCCATTACACACAGAGGGATCTATTCCTATATATTATAGAGAGACATTACACACAGAGGGCTCTATTCCTATATATTATATAGAGTCATTACACACAGAGCGATCTATTCCTATATATTATATAGTCATTACACACAGCGGGCTCTATTCCTATATATTATATAGTCATTACACACAGAGGGCTCTATTCCTATATATTATAGAGAGACATTACACACGGAGGGCTCTATTCCTATATATTATATAGTCATTACACACAGAGGGCTCTATTCCTATATATTATATAGTCATTACACACAGAGGGCTCTATTCCTATATATTATAGAGAGTCATTACACACAGAGGGCTCTATTCCTATATATTATATAGTCATTACAGAGGGATCTATTCCTATATAGTATATAGAGTCATTACACACAGAGGGATCTATTCCTATATAGTATATAGAGTCATTACACACAGAGGGATCTATTTCACGTGTTTATTTTTGTTAATATTGATGATTATGGCTTACAGCCAATGAAAACCCAAAAGTCGTCATCTCAAAAAATTGGAATATTATATATTAACTGTGACACGGCTGGGTTGGCACAAGAATAATTGGAGGCGCAGTGCGTTCCGGCCAGCCTAGAAACAGGCAGTCCCACGGCCTTGGCACTGCCTCTGGCGGAGCTGCCTGGGGCCCCCTGCCATAGCCGAGCTCACAATTACTGGGGGCCCACTAAGGACCTGGGGCATCCCCCGGCAGCCCGGTGGGCCAGTCCGACTCTGGTTGTGTTTGGTATTGCCGCATTCACGTAAAAGGGTGGAATTGTAATTCTGGATACAGACAATAGACCGGAGCGGCGCAGCTTTAGGAAGAAGCTGTCAGATTCTTCTAGTATTGTATGAACCCCCCACCCCCTTGGCTGTGGCTCAGGTGCAAATGACCAATGCCAGAATTAAGTAAATTATCCCGAACGAGGCAATGAAGTAATGTTATTAACACATTGTGGACATGTAGTTGTTTTATGTTGGATTTTGAAATCAAGATTCTAGTCTGATCTGTTTTTTCCCATTTTTTATTTTTGAGATTGCTGCTGCGGCAGGTAATAAACCCGTCCTCCGCCCCAGACAGCACGTCTCTGCTTTCTAAACGTGTTAGGAGACTATTTTTCTCTGGACATGCTGCGGATGGTTTTGATTTGACAGAAACTGTATCATATTTAACCATTAAGATCCCAAACCTCGCGGCGGTCTGATGGGAACGAGCCGCTGCACCTGGAACCCAAGCACAAGGATATTACAGAAAATGTCCAGTCATCAAGTACCTGATAGTATATAAATGCTGCTGTTTATTGTTATAGGACAACCCTTTTATAGTTTTTTTTCATATATTGTAGGTGATAAATATATAATTACGGGAGATTCGGTTACTGAAACCCTCAGGAATCCTGAGCATAGGGCTCAAAGTCATTTGTGAATCAAGTGTTACTGAGCATGTGCGACCATTACTCCAATAGACTGAGCATGTGTGACCACTGCACACAAGAGGACTTTGGGAGACCAGTTCTTATGATTAGCGGGGTTCCAGTGATTGTACATTTCTCTTGTAGATAGGTAATTTTATTTATCAGACAACCTTTTTTAAAGGCTATAGACAGCTTAGACATTGAAAGAAATGTGTTTACCCTCAGCTTTAGTTAATAAAGTTTCAGGTTGCAATCTTCATTCAATCATTCATTTTTATACCCACTGATATGCAGTTACAGCCATATCTAGGTGTCAAGTTTTTTCTTTTGTTGGAGTGTCTCTCCCAGTATAGGTGTAATGTGAGGTCTGTGTTTCTCTCTCAGAGTGATATAAACTGAATGTGACCTCTGTGTCTCTTTCTCTTGGTAATATAGGCTGGATGTGAGTTTTTGTCTCTCCCAGTAATATAGGCTGGATATGAGCTCCGTTTCTCTCTTGATAATATAGGCTGGATGTGAGCTCCGTTTCTCTCTTGATAATATAGGCTGGATGTGAGCTCCGTTTCTCTCTTGATAATATAGGCTGGATGTGAGCTCCGTTTCTCTCTTGATAATATAGACTGGATGTGAGCTCCGTTTCTCTCTTGATAATATAGGCTAGATGTGAGCTCCATTTCTCTCTCTTGGTAATATAGGCTAGATGTTAGCTTTGTGTCTTTCACCCAGTAATATAGGCTGGATGTGAGCATTGTGTCTCTCTCAGTAATATAGGCTGGATGTGAGCATTGTGTCTCTCTCTTGGTAATATAGGCTGGATGTGAGCATTGTGTCTCTCTCTTGGTAATATAGGCTGGATGTTAGCTTTGTGTGTCTCTCTATGGTAATAAATTCTGAGCACATTTTTATATAAGCGTTTTTGATTTTTGGGTTATTGTATGGGTTACCCCCATTTATGTCCTGTTTGTTTCTTTAGGTACAGGCAGTGGTTCTCTTTCTCATGCCATCATCCGTACCGTGGCCCCCACCGGACATCTTTACACGGTGGAGTTCCACCAGCAGAGAGCGGAGAAAGCTATGGAGGAATTCCGCCAACATAAAGTAGATCATCTGGTCACTGTGAAGAACCAGGACGTATGCAAGAACGGATTTGGGGTGTCTCACGTCGCAGATGCCGTCTTTTTGGACATCCCATCCCCCTGGGAGGCTATTGGTCATGCGAAGAATGCGTTAAAGATTGAAGGTAACTCTTACCAAACTATTCTAGCAGATCTCGTGCTCCATCCCTGGCGGTTTAAGTCCACCAACATGGAAGCTGCTCTTGATTTGGGGATAGTGCCCTATGGGGTGGGGGAGTAGTCACACATGGCAGATTTATTTTTTTTTCTTGTTTTTTTTTTATATGGTAAAATAATTTACATCATTGAAAACCGCAACTCATCCATTGATTAAAAAACCCCCAAACAACAACAGAAAAAAAAGTTATTGCTCTTGGAAAAAGAAGAGCAAAAATGAAAATTGGCTGCGGCAGAAAAGGGTTAATGCTATCAATGTGATTCCGACTCCTGGGCCTTGTAGGACTGCAGCCATATTGACGGTGTGAGGTTGGTTTGCATTCCTGGGACTTGTAGTACCCCAGGCACATGTATCTCCTCTGGTTCTCCCCGTGGTGAGCAGCTTTGTGTTAGGTGCATTATTGATGGCACATGGAGGTGATGCAAAATATGGCTCCTTAATTAGTAACGCGTCCGCTGGCACACCGCTGCTAATGATCATTGCACTTGGGCTCCTATATGACCCCCAGCGACTGGAGAGAGGATAATTGAGTCCATGGTTCTCTAATAAACCTCCTGCTGCATTTATATTCTGCTGATAATTACACCCTGCACGTTTCAGGGGTTTATTAATAGGCCGACGTTTATGGAGCCGCTTCGCCCTGCGTCTCAGCAAACAAGCTTATTCCGCGTATAATGAAAAGTTACACCATTTCCCAATCTGGTTTCTAAATCAATTTCTCACGTTTTTTCAAGATCTCTGCTTGCTCCGCTCCTTCTTTGATAAGGGGTCACATCATTTGATGAACGTCAGGGGTCCGATCTGAGAATGAAGGGATGCGGAGCACTTTGACCCAGACAGCTGCAATCGGGGGACACCAGAATATGGTCAGCAGCTCATTCATGTTCAAGTCCATCCTTTTCTAATGAAGTGATGGCACATTGCAGGATTAATTATTGTGACACACTCAAAGGCGTCCTTAGAAATACAGAAGCATTTGCTCAAACGTTTCTTCACAGAACAGATTGTAACACTCAAGGCCGGCGTAGGGGCAGCGAGTGGGATTAGTGGACCTATTGTACCACAGGGGGCTCCTGGGCTTACCCTTTAGTGAGAAGGGCTTAACTAAACTCCCACCACGAGGTGGACGCCAGGTATCACTCCCAGGGCAGTGACTGGGACTGTGGCAGCTGACCCCAGGACAGGTGACTGACTCAAGTACAGGTGTGTACGGACAGGTACGGTGAGCACAGCAGGAACAGACAGGTATGGGAAGGCAGTCTTGGGTGTAGGAGATGGACACAAGGATAATAGGACCTCACAGCTAGCTAGTAGATTGGTATACTGACTAACTGAATTTGTTGCGCAGGCACCTTCCCTAATGGGAGGATGTCTTAAATGGTGTGCGGTTTAAAGAACCTTTTGGATTTTTCCTGACCCAGAGATACTATACTTTTGTGGCTTATCTTTATTACAAGAAAAATATTCTTTGTATTTGAAAAAAGTTTTTCATGAAAGCTGTGTTTTTATGGAAACGTGAAGCAGGATCATTCCTTTGTTCACCTGTGCCTCAGACGCTGAACAGCAGTGGGATCCTGTGCTTCAACACCGCCAGGAGTGCAGACATCTTGGGGTGAGCGCTATACTGACCCTGTCTTACAGCAGAATTATACTCCTGAGCTGCACTCACAGTTTTACTAATTGCCAGCAAGAACGGTCCTCAAGCTTGTCAACAAAGACATCACCTAGCACCTTTGCGGAGTTATTAGTTAAGGCCATTTATCTGGTTCCCGATAATGCAAACCAGCAGAAGAATTTCGGCAAGAAAGTCGGGAGATTTCAACTCTGAAGGTGGCAAATTAATAAATATGGATGATGGTTGTTTTCCGATGACTAATGCGCTGCTGTGGAGGGCATGTAGCGTTGATTCTGGCTCTGCGTTTCCTTCATTCTCAGTCGAGGTCAGACCCCCACCAATCCTAAAGCGATGGCATTTCCTAGTGACGTATAATCGCTTCTTAAGATAGGAGCGCTCCTTTAAAGGACCCATTGGAGCCTCGACGGTCTTCTGTTTACCGCTTTATCGTCTAAAAATTAATTCATGTTGATGGAGAGCGATCAAATAAATTCCCCTAATGGATTCCATCTGCCACGCTGAAAATGGAAAAACCCGATTATGCTGCAGGGATTTGTTCTGTTACCAGGGGTTTCAATGTGTTTTTTTTTCTTAATCCCGGGTAGGGTCCGCTCTGTATAAGCATACACATTGGCAACACTGTCCCCATTGGGGCTCACAATCTAGAGTCCCTATCTGTATGTCTTTGGAGTGTGGGAAGAAACCGGAGTACCCGGAGGAAACCCACGCAAACACAGGGAGGACATACAAACTCCTTGCAGATGGTGTCCTTGGTGGGATTTGAACCCAGGACCCCAGCGCTGCAAGACTACAGTGCTAACCACTGAGCCACCGTGCCGCTTTGCTTTTTTCCGCAGCTGCTGATTTACCTGCTCATATGTGTAATGCTAATTGCCCCGAGTTGTGGACGGCGCCTGGTACCTTATAAATAAGTCATATTGTCACGCTAGGTACGGGGAAGTACCAAGCGAATGGGAGAAGGGAGGGAAAACCCTGTGTTTAGGGAAGGGGGTTTTGGTGACCTCGGACCAAACCTACCGCTGGTTCCTGGTGTCTCTCACCGCCCTAGATAGGTTCCACTCCTATACGCTGAGCCGGATACCTGACCCTAGGTGTTTCTAGTGCAGGGCCCTAAATACAGAACAGATGGGATTAGCTCTTTGTCAACCGCACTAAACACTATAGAAGACAGAAGGAGGACACACAGGGGAAAATGCATGAACTACTTATCATTAGATGACTCTGGTAGAAGTTCAGCAGCGTTTTCAGCAACGATACTTCAGATGAGAGCAAGCCACCTGCTTGCAAACAGAGCTTGAATGGACTGGAAATATCACCAGCACCAGTCCAAGGAAGGAAGGGCTCCAAGATAATGCTGATGATCAGCAGCTGGGTGGAAGTCGAGCTCCTGCTGTGTCCAAAAGGGGGAGAGATGAATCCAGCAGGAAAGATACCTATACCAATGAATACTAACAACAGGAACAATGGAAAGTCAGGGAGCATTCTGCTCAGCCAAACACTGTGACCTTCTATGGCCAGAAACCACATGACTGTCTGTCAGCCGTGATACACCTGTGACACACCTGTCCATGACACATATATTGTCTGAGCGCAGGTAACCCGCAGAATGCTGAGCGTTTCCTCCTAAGCGTACGTTGCGGTATGCCGTGGGTTGTGCATCCTCACTGTTTTCCGCATTTGCTCCAAATTTTGCTCCTTGGATTTTCCCCCGTTGCAGAAACGTCCCATGTGGACGTACCCTAAAGCACAAAATTTGGGGTAGGGGGATGCTTAAGAAATATATTGCATGCGGATGACCTTCCCGCCATTAGCAGAAGACACAGCACATAATGGGTTACTGAGCTTTTATCGCGCGCGTCTCTCTTGTGATTTTTGCATTTTTTATATGCTTTTTGACTCATGGCTGTGTAGTGGTAATGGCAGCCCCCACCCATCGCCTACACGCAGGGATCGGTGACGTGGAGGCAGCAGCTGGTCAGCCCAGCAAACACTGCCATGTGTAATACTGGATGAATTTGTGGTCTGTGGATTTGGGGGGGGGGGGGGTAACATCTGAATCCAAACCCTGTTCTGCAGGATCCCAGTAATAGACCCTGCTATCCTGTGCTCACCTGATTATAAGGCTCGGAGCCGTCGTGGGCGGATGCCGGCCTGTGCACTGTTATCATCTGACCTTTCTCCTCTTCTCCGATCTGTGTTTTAGTAACCTGTGTGCTGGAATATTTTTGCTTTCTGCAGCGGCAGACATTCTGTATGTAGCTTATTGTAATATTTTGCGTCAAGACTGCAAAATTAAAGGGATTTTCCAATTCACCAATCAGTGTTCACCTGCTGCCCTTGTGTTGTGTTTTGATCGAGATATATATTATTTTTTTTTTTATTTTTATTTTTTTTTTAAGGGGTATTAATATTTCAGAAAAAGATGGCAAACCCCTTACTGCTCCCGAAACTGAAATGGCTGCAGTGTTGATTTTAGAGCCTTGTACCCGGCATGGGGAAGGGGAGGGCTGCGGTTTCCCTGCACAACATGGGGGGGTGGGGTGCAGATCCCTTGCACAAGTGGGGGGGGGGAGGGGTTTCCCTGCACAGGATGGAGGGGTGGAGCTCCCCTGCCCTGGTTGGGGGTGAAGGGGTGGGGCTTCCCCTGCCCAGGGTGAAGGGGTGGGGCTTCCCCTGCCCAGGGTAAAGGGGTGGGGCTTCCCCTGCCCAGGGTAAAGGGGTGGGGCTTCCCCTGCCCAGGGTAAAGGGGTGGGGCTTCCCCTGCCCAGGGTGGAGGGGTGGAGGTATGGGGACCCCCTGGCCCAGATGGGCGGGGTAGGGTTCCCCCTGCACCCCTTGCCCTAGATGGGGGGTGGGGCTCCCCCTGCCCTGGATGGGGGGTGGAGGGGTGTGACTCCCCTGCACAACTTGACCGGGGTGGAGGGCTGCAGCTCCTCTTCCTCTGCATGGCATGTGGGAGGGGAGGGTTAGGTCTTCCATGCACAGTAGAGGGGGTGGAATGGCAGGGCTGTGGCTCTCCTGCACAGCGGGGATATAATACATCAGAAGGCTGCAGATTTGTGACTATAGATGATCAATATAATGGTGTCGATATACAACACTGCCCCTGGGCTAAATGTACGTGTCCGCTTTAATAAGACAAAGGCTCCGGCCGCAGTCGATCTCTCTGTATCAGTCACATTTTATCCTTTTTACTAACCTCTTGATTAGTCGCCTGTAAACTGTGGAGTCATTTTTTGCAGAATGTGTCTGTGCAGGGATTAAGCGTTTTAGTGGGATAAGTGATGTGTTGCAGAACGTAGGGTCATTACGTCACCCATGTGCCGCTGCTTCACCTTCTTATCTGTTAACCCACTGCTCAGACACATGGCTACAGAGACGACTCCTTTATGAGCGGATGAGATTCTCAGTCCGGAGTTGTTGGATTTTCCCACCTGCAATAATCTATTTTCATTGGTCTGATTACTGCAGACAGGGAATTTAAAGGGGCTGGGTCATCAGAAGAGCCCCCTTTAAAGGTAAGTCTGCACATTAATAGGCTAATCTCTGCAGGTCTGCCTCCTCATTCTCCTGACTGAGCTGTTATCACTAGGAGAGGCTCAATATACATTACATGCCGGCCATTCAGCGCTTACAGAGCAGTGCTCCTTATTTTGGCACATAAAAGGGGTGTCCTGAATGGGGTGCCTATTCTCTGGCCACATCGGCTATTAGCAGCTTATGAACAGGATTAGTTCTGCAGTTGGTGGCGTCACTGGCTGGGGGCAGCGGGCCCACTGGTTGCGTCACTGGCTGAGAGTGGCAGGTCTGCTGACTAAGTCACTGGCTGGGGGCGGCAGGCTTGCTGGCGGCGTCACTGGCCGGGGGCGACGGGCCCACTGGTGCAATCACTGGTCGGGGCGGTGGTCCCATTGGGTGCGTCACTAGCTGGATGCAGCGAGCCCGCTGGTGCAGCCACTGGCCAAGGGTGGCGATGTCACTGGCCGGGGGTGGAGGGCCTGCTGTTGCAGTCACTGGCAGTGGTGGAGGGCCGGCTGGTGCAGTCACTGGCAGGGGTGGAGGGCCCGCTGGTGCAGTCACTGGCAGGGGTGGAGGGCCCGCTGGTGCAGTCACTGGCAGGGGTGGAGGGCCCGCTGGTGCAGTCACTGGCAGGGGTGGAGGGCCCGCTGGTGCAGTCACTGGCAGGGGTGGAGGGCCCGCTGGTGCAGTCACTGGCAGGGGTGGAGAGCCCGCTGGTGCAGTCACTGGCAGGGGTGGAGGGCCCGCTGGTGCAGTCACTGGCAGGGGTGGAGGGCCCGCTGGTGCAGTCACTGGCAGGGGTGGAGGGCCCGCTGGTGCAGTCACTGGCAGGGATGTATGGCCCGCTGGTGCAGTTACTGGCTAGTGCAGTGGGTTCGTTGATACCGTCACTAATAAAATGACTGCTGACTTCTATGTGAAGAGTTCATCACAATTGCACAACACTGCGACGTTGCACGTTCAAAAAGATGTGGTGACTGGGTTTAAAACAACCCTGCACCTTTCCCCTATATATTACCAGCGAAGCTGCTACTGAAGCCCCATTCTTCCCCGTCTGGGTCACCAGGAGCGCGGCACATGCTGCGCTCAATCCTCCTCTTCTTCCCCTTGTTACAGTAGAGAGCTGCAGAATGTGCCAAATTAATTCCTTGTTAATCTCGTTAATTAGCTGAGCTGCGAATAGCAGAAAACACAAATGTTCTGCTCTCCTTATGTCAGCAAGTGCCTGAGCCGCTCCTGGCCTCCCATATCCTGATGAGATTGTAGTCCGGAGCTGGAATCTATAACGCTGCCTCACACATCTGCTTCTCATAGATCGGATATTCCCATGGAGAGCCCGGTCCGTGTGTTCCTACAGATCAGCATCTGAATCTTCAAGGGGCTTTTCCAGTGAAAAATAGTTAAGAATTCTGTGTGTAGTGTTGGCTAAGCCAGCCCCCTTCTGTGTGTATCGGCTGTGACTGAGGAGGGGGATGGCTTGGCTATTGAAATAAGCAGTCGGTCGTCCCTCTCCACACTGATGATGTACCTGCACACGGGTTTTGCACAGGGACCAGTTAAGGAGCGGCTACCAGGGGATTGGAGTGACTGTATTCATTATTTATCCTACTATTTACAGCTGCTTTTTTTTTTGGGAATGGCCCTTTTTTAAGGGGAATATAGTTTTAGGACAGAACCCTTAATATTTTGGTGGCAGATATGGGCTTGTAGTCGGCCTCTCCTCAGCCATCACCCACCGGACTGTTCCATACTGGTCTTCCGGCTTCTGCTTTAGCAGAAGGACAGTAGGTGACCGCTGCAGCCAATCGCAAGACCTGTTCACTCAGTCTCCACACCAACCTCTCCATTTTTCGGCAGACGTCTTGGCATTTGGCTTCATTATATCCTCTGTGCTGCACAGAAGGCTGCGTGTCCATGTCTCCCACAGGCTGAGTGTATGATGGGGCTGGGGAAGGGTCCACCACAAGTGTTACCCCGCACCACCCGCATCCTCTCATCCTCTGCTTCCAAAATCACAAGTCCTGTGGCAGTGACGGCTCCCAGTCCCTGAGCTGTCAGTGTACTCTCTTCATATCCTCCTATTTTAGGCATGACTGATAATTCCTGACAGCACCCTCGGGCCACTCACTGTCTACAATGGTATTTGTCCCTGGCAGCTAAAGAGTTACTGGTTTACGAAAAGGTCAGGATTTTGGTATGAATATTCTGCTGTTATTGGTTCCCATGGAAATCCACGTACTCTTTATTTTAATATTGCTTTTCCTTATCTGGGCTCTCATCAGCATCCAGCAGCTTTTCCATCAGGCACGTCACCTCTAAGTAAATATATTTCTAAAGGTGATACTGACATAAATTTCTCACCAGATGTCAGTAACAACTTATCCAGTCAAAGGAAGGTGAGCTGTGACATCCATATTGTGAATGGCGGATCCTGTGTTATCTACTGTATATAGAGGTGTTATCAGTCATTGTACAGGAGGAGGAGGTGAGCTGTGACATTCATATTGTGAATGGTGGATCCTGTGTTATCTACTGTATAAAGAGGTGTTATCAGTCATTGTACAGGAGGAGGAGGTGAGCTGTGACATCCATATTGTGAATGGTAGATCCGGTGTTATCTACTGTATATAGAGGTGTTATCAGTCATTATACAGGAGGAGGAGGTGAGCTGTGACATCCATATTGTGAATGGTAGATCCGGTGTTATCTACTGTATATAGAGGTGTTATCAGTCATTATACAGGAGGAGGTGTTTATATCTTATTATTGAAGCTGCCAAATCCATTAAGTGAATCCTTACTACATCTCATGGCTTTTTTTCTGTCAGAAAAATCCCATTGAAATCAGTTACTGGAATTTTCTGAGATAATGACTTTTGGGTTTTCATTGGCTGTAAGCCATAATCATCAACATTAACAGAAATAAACACGTGAAATAGATCCATCTGTGTGTAATGACTCTATCTAATATATAAAGCTCAGTGTGTGTGTGTGTGTGTGTGTGTGTGTGTGTGTGTGTGTGTGTGTGTGTGTGTGTGTGTATGTATGTATGTATGTCCGCTAAAGGAATCCGCACCGTCGCATTTACAATCACGAAATTTTGCACAAACGCCTCGTGACCCAGGGAGCGTTGTAGACTGTTTTGACAGAAAAAATTAACCCTGTGCTTTACATTTAGGGGCACTTTGCACACTACGACATCGCAAGCCGATGCTGCGATGCCGAGCGTGATAGTCCCCGCCCCCATCGCAGCTACGATATCATGGTGATAGTTGGCGTAGCGAACATTATCGCTACGGCAGCTTCACATGCACTCACCTGCCCTGCGATGTCGCTCTGGCCGGCGACCCGCCTCCTTATTAAGGGGGTGGGTCGTGCGGCTTCATAGCGACGTCACACGGCAGGTTCCAATAGAAGCGGAGGGGCGGAGATGAGCGGGACGTAAACATCCCACCCACCTCCTTCCTTTCGCATAGCTGGCGTGAGCCGCAGGACGCATGTCGGAGATGTTCCTCGCTCCTGCAGCTTCATACACAGCGATGTTTGCTGCCGCAGGAACGAGGAACAACATCGTAACATCGGTCATTGCCAAATTATGGAAATGACCGACGCTACACCAATGATACGATTACGACGATTTTGCGCTCGTTAATCGTATCAAAAAGGCTTTACACACTACGATATCAACAGCAATGCCGGAAGTGCGTCACTTTCAATTTGACCTCACCGACATCGCACCTGCGATGTCGTAGTGTGCAAAGTGCCCCTTAGTCTCTCTAAAATCCTGCCGCTATTAAACTGAATGGAGGTGGGAGCTATAGGTTATTAATAGCAACTGTCAGTGGTTGCTATAGGAACAAAATAAACAGTTAGTTGAACCTTATGCGTGAGGTTATATGATGTCAGTGGAGAGATGGATAGACAGAAAAAGACAGACAGATGGGGAAAGAGACAGACAGACAGCCCTGGAGAGAGAGACAGCCCTGGAGAGAGAGAGACAGCCCTGGAGAGAGAGAGAGACAGCCCTGGAGAGAGAGAGAGACAGCCCTGGAGAGAGAGAGAGACAGCCCTGGAGAGAGAGAGAGACAGCCCTGGAGAGAGAGAGAGACAGCCCTGGAGAGAGAGAGAGACAGCCCTGGAGAGAGAGAGAGACAGCCCTGGAGAGAGAGAGAGACAGCCCTGGAGAGAGAGAGAGACAGCCCTGGAGAGAGAGAGACAGCCCTGGAGAGAGAGAGAGACAGCCCTGGAGAGAGAGAGAGACAGCCCTGGAGAGAGAGAGAGACAGCCCTGGAGAGAGAGAGAGACAGCCCTGGAGAGAGAGAGAGACAGCCCTGGAGAGAGAGAGAGACAGCCCTGGAGAGAGAGAGAGACAGCCCTGGAGAGAGAGAGAGACAGCCCTGGAGAGAGAGAGAGACAGCCCTGGAGAGAGAGAGACAGCCCTGGAGAGAGAGAGAGACAGCCCTGGAGAGAGAGAGAGACAGCCCTGGAGAGAGAGAGAGAGACAGCCCTGGAGAGAGAGAGAGAGACAGCCCTGGAGAGAGAGAGAGAGACAGCCCTGGAGAGAGAGAGAGAGACAGCCCTGGAGAGAGAGAGAGACAGCCCTGGAGAGAGAGAGAGACAGCCCTGGAGAGAGAGAGAGACAGCCCTGGAGAGAGAGAGAGACAGCCCTGGAGAGAGAGAGAGACAGCCCTGGAGAGAGAGAGAGACAGCCCTGGAGAGAGAGAGAGACAGCCCTGGAGAGAGAGAGAGACAGCCCTGGAGAGAGAGAGAGACAGCCCTGGAGAGAGAGAGAGACAGCCCTGGAGAGAGAGAGAGACAGCCCTGGAGAGAGAGAGAGACAGCCCTGGAGAGAGAGAGAGACAGCCCTGGAGAGAGAGAGAGACAGCCCTGGAGAGAGAGAGAGACAGCCCTGGAGAGAGAGAGAGACAGCCCTGGAGAGAGAGAGAGACAGCCCTGGAGAGAGAGAGAGACAGCCCTGGAGAGAGAGAGAGACAGCCCTGGAGAGAGAGAGAGAGACAGCCCTGGAGAGAGAGAGAGACAGCCCTGGAGAGAGAGAGAGAGACAGCCCTGGAGAGAGAGAGAGACAGCCCTGGAGAGAGAGAGAGACAGCCCTGGAGAGAGAGAGAGACAGCCCTGGAGAGAGAGAGAGAGACAGCCCTGGAGAGAGAGAGAGACAGCCCTGGAGAGAGAGAGAGACAGCCCTGGAGAGAGAGAGAGACAGCCGGACGAGGCAAAGAGTTGGACCAAGACAGACGGAAAAGAGACAGACTGACACACACAAGACAAAGAGATGGAGACCGATAAACTGATACAAATACAGACAGATATAGAAATAGTCAGACAGAGACATAGATACAGACAGACAAGGAAAGACACAGACAGAGAGACAGACAGACAGCGACACACAGAGACTGGGAGAGAGACAGTTACTGTCCCGTGCAACGCCCGGGTACTACAGCTAATATAATATATAGGAATAGAGTCCTCTGTGTGTAATGACTCTATATAATATATAGGAATAGAGTCCTCTGTGTGTAATGACTATATAATATATAGGAATAGATCCCTCTGTGTGTAATGACTATATAATATATAGGAATAGAGTCCTCTGTGTGTAATGACTCTATATAATATATAGGAATAGATCCCTCTCTGTGTAATGACTCTATATAATATATAGGAATAGATCCCTCATTGTGTAATGACTATATAATATATAGGAATAGATCCCTCTGTGTGTAATGACTATATAATATATAGGAATAGATCCCTCATTGTGTAATGACTCTATATAATATATAGGAATAGAGCCCTCTATGTGTAATGACTATATAATATATAGGAATAGATCCCTCTGTGTGTAATGACTATATAATATATAGGAATAGAGCCCTGTGTGTAATGACTATAATATGTAGGAATAGAACCCTCTGTGTGTAATGACTCTATATAATATGTAGGAATAGAACCCTCTGTGTGTAATGACTCTATATAATATGTAGGAATAGATCCCTCATTGTGTAATGATTATATAATATGTAGGAATAGATCCCTCTGTGTGTAATGACTATATAATATGTAGGAATAGATCCCTCTGTGTGTAATTACTCTATATAATATGTAGGAATAGATCCCTCTGTGTGTAATGACTATATAATTTATAGGAATAGATCCCTCATTGTGTAATGATTATATAATATATAGGAATAGATCCCTCGGTGTGTAATGACTCTATATAATATATAGGAATAGATCATTCTGTGTGTAATGACTCTATAATCTATAGGGATAGATCACTCTGTGTGTAATGACTCTATATAATATATAGGAATAGATCATTCTGTGTGTAATGACTCTATAATCTATAGGGATAGATCCCTCTGTGTGTAATGACTCTATATAATATATAGGAATAGATCCCTCGGTGTGTAATGACTCTATATAATATATAGGAATAGATCATTCTGTGTGTAATGACTCTATATAATCTATAGGGATAGATCACTCTGTGTGTAATGACTCTATATAATATATAGGAATAGATCCCTCTGTGTGTAATGACTCTATATAATATATAGGAATAGATCCCTCTGTGTGTAATGACTCTATATAATATGTAGGAATAGATCCCTCTGTGTGTAATTACTCTATATAATATGTAGGAATAGATCCCTCTGTGTGTAATGACTCTATATAATATATAGGAATAGATCCCTCATTGTGTAATGATTATATAATATATAGGAATAGATCCCTCGGTGTGTAATGACTCTATATAATATATAGGAATAGATCACTCTGTGTGTAATGACTCTATATAATATGTAGGAATAGATCCCTCTGTGTGTAATGACTCTATATAATATATAGGAATAGATCCCTCTGTGTGTAATGACTCTATATAATCTATAGGGATAGATCACTCTGTGTGTAATGACTCTATATAATATGTAGGAATAGATCCCTCTGTGTGTAATGACTCTATATAATATATAGGAATAGATCCCTCTGTGTGTAATGACTCTATATAATATGAGTTTCACTTTTTGTATCGAATTATTGAAATAAATTAACTTTTTGATGATATTCTAATTCACTGAGATGCACTTGTAGGTCCTGACCCTCCAGTGCCCGTCCTATGGACCTGTTGGCGGTCACAGGTCCCCTTCGTTGTCCTTCTTTTCTGTTATCAATACATAACCAGAGAAACTGTATATATATTTATTTATTTTTTTGCCTGTACCATGATCCAGGTCACGGCACTTATACAGGATTTTATACTTTTAAGTGTATTTTCGGCAGCTGTGAAGTTTTAAACAGTCATTTCTTTGATTAATTCAGCTACAAATCTGAGGATTAGACTTTGATCAGAAGCTGCCGCTAACCAGTATGGCATTGTCCAACCCTTTGCCGTCCCCTTTTATGAAACCGCCTGAAGCCGATAGCGTCGCATGGACAAGTGGCGCCTGCTAGACCCCACAGCGGTACCTGAAAAAATGCAAATATTACGTCATTATTTTTTGTTTTAAAAAGAAAATACACTTGTATATATGAAAAATAAAGGCAAAGCTGATTTGTCGCTTCTCTTTTCACCTGCTTTATTATGCACTAGATGTCTGTGGATGAAGAATAATTATAAGATGCCTCCATATTTCTGAAGAATGAAGCCATGCGTAGAATTAAAAGGCTCTGTAAGCTCAGCTTTCCCCGATCTGCGCGGCTGCTGAGTTATTCCTTTCTTGGTTTGCTTTGTATAGGATTCTAATTATCTTCTAGCAATAGATGTCTGAGCTCCAGATTTATGGCGGCGCTGCCCGAGAAAAGTAATCAAGCCGCACTCCATAGTTATATTTACAGGACGTGCTGCGACAACGCCGAGCTCAGATTGTTCATGTGAGTCCATATGTCTGTATCATTTTTACAATTCCAATTTTCAGTCTACAGTGTGTCCACCCCTATCCTGTCCACCGCCATTAACTTGAGAACGGCGGCAGCTATAGGCATAGAAGTGGTGTCTAGGTATAGTAAAGGAGCCATGCACTACGTAATGAAACCACGTATAGCGCCACCTGGTGGAAAACGGAGTTAGCATTTTTATCTCGAAAATGGAACAAGATAGAGAAAAAAAGTGAATTAAAAAATTGTAGGGCATCATCAATTCAATACGAATCGACACCTTGCATACAGAAATGCTATGATATGAAACCCATGACCCCCCAAAACATTGAATGCTGGTCACGCATATGGCGCTCATATAACTTTGATGCTCATAGTGGCCGCCGTCAGCTGCAATGCACATCTGGACTCTGGACAGCATACTGTATCTTGCTGCACGTTGTGCAATATGGAGGGTGACACGTGTGTACAAGCATCTGTGATACCTCGTCGTAGGTCCTGCAATGTTGGTGGAGGGGTCGCATACACCTGCTGTTTGATGTGACCTCACAGAAATAAGTCCAATAGGGTCAGGTCAGGTGAGCGCAGAGACCACTCCACACAGCCACCATATCCAATGCCTTGTAGGAAGGTCTCCATGAGATATCGCTTCACGTCCGCAGCCTTGTGAGTTTCACACGTTCTAATCATAGCATTTCTGTATGTAAGGTGCCGATTCGTACTGAATTGATGATTCCCTACAACTTTGTAATTCACTTTTTTTCTCTATCTCGTTCCGTTTTCGAGATAAAAATGCTAACTCTGTTGTTTTCCAACAGGTGGCGCTATACGTGGTTTCATTGCGTAGCGCATGGCTACTTTACTATACCTAGACACCACTTCTATGCCTATAGCTGCCGCCGTTCTCAAGTTAATGTCGGTGGACAGCATATGGGTGGACACACTGTATATCACAATTGGAGATTGCTATTGCTGCATCCAAGTAAATCGCCTGAGGGCGGGGAGAGGTGAAAAAACCCAAACTGAGCTCTACTCACCCTCCCCAGGTCCAAAGCGGAGTCTCTACCCCTACCGTGGGTATCGGTTTATTGTTCGAGGCCAAGAACGGAGCTCACTGACACTGCCGGACTATGAGCCGCTCAGGACTGCTGAGCTCACTGATTGGCTGCAGTGCTGTCGATGTGACGTCACCGCTGCAGACAGACACTGTGGGCTGTAAAAGGGGAAAGGAATAAAACAGATTTTTTTTTTTTTTTATGTTTAACTTTTTATGAACTTTGATCACTTCTGTTCGCAGGTGCTTTATATTTCAGTACTTCAGACTCTCGTACGTCAAAAGAACAGAGAAAACATTGCGTCATACATACAGTAGGGCTGAATTTATAAAAAGCTTAAAAAAATTGAAAAAAAAAATATTTTTTTCTTTCTTTATTACAGGTGGCAGAATCTGTTCCTTTTCTCCCTGTATAGAGCAAGTGCAGAGAACGTGTCTGGCCCTGGAGGATCACGGCTTCACAGAGATCAGCACCCTGGAAATTCTCCTCCGGGTATATGATGTACGGACGGTCAATTTGCAAATCCCAGATTTTGGAAAAGCCGTGGAAGAAAAGGGAAGCTCCGAGAACAGCGACGCATCCAAGCAAGTCTCTGCGTCCCAGCAGGGCAACGCCTTGTTCAAAAGTGGCGTTTCTCCAAAGGAAACCGTGGGTCATACCGGGTACCTGACCTTCGCCACCAAGGGTTTATTTTGAGCATTGTCGTAGAAAAATCAAATAGTACATTCTGTAATGTTATTAGAAAGTTCCATATATAGACAGAAGGACGGAAGAATGCGACTGTAAACAGCACATGGACGCTGGACGGGGCGCTCGGCTCCACTCTGCCAAGAACGACCGTCACACAATATTATTTTTATTTTCCAGTATGTGAATAATAAACTCAGTTGTTTTTGTTTTTATACTATCCTCTTTAATTTGTAATTGTGGAGTAAGCCAATGGAAGATTGATAAGCCTTTTCTTTGGAGGTTGCCATATTAAAGTTTGTCGTAGGCAGCATTATACTGCACTGCAGATGGCGGTAGTCTGTGTTAGAGATTTTTTTTATTATTATTATTATTTTCTCCAGCATAGTGTGATACAGACAGATGACTATAGTATGATAGATGCTGAAAATATCAATGAAGGGGGATATAACTTATTACATAGAGTTGAAAAAGACTTGGGTCCATCAAGGTCAACCTTGTTCTGCCATTATACCCTCTTTGTTGGTCATAGATAATATAGTGACAATGTTATGTGTACTGAGGAAATCATCCAGCCCCTTTTTAAAATGTATTACTAACTCTTGTGGTAGGACATTCCAAAGTCTGACTGCTCTAACTGTAAAGAATCCTTTCCTATTTAGCTGCCAGAATGGCCTTTCTTCCACCCATAGCGAGTGCCTCTTTGTACTTAGTATGGTCTTTGGAAAGAATGTCATGTTGAGAAATACATTTATACATATAAATGAGATCTCCTCCAAGGCATGTTTCACATGTCTTTTTCACTAACGTGTTACAAACACATATGTCCCTCTGTGTGCCATGATTCGCGGCACACTTGGGTTATCCATGTGCGATCCGTCATCCGTGATAGCACATGGATGTATGCTCACCTGTTCCTGCTCCTGCTGTCTGTGGTGTTGAACTCTCCGGCTCTGCTGTGTTTCTGGCTGCCGCTGTTCCCCGCTGCTGCTACGTCCGGATCGGCTGAGCTGTACATAAATGCATATGCATGAGAATAATGAGCCAGCGTGGAAGCAGCAGAGAGCAGCGGCCGGAGACAGCGTCGATAGAGAAGGTGAGTATAAAAAGCTTTTTATTTTCAATGTCCGTGTTTTTCTGGTACGTGTTTCACGGATCACACCATAGTGTGGTTCGTGGGACATCAGTTATGCCAGAAAAAAATGGACTTGTCACCGTGCGGAAATCACGGACATGTGTGTATGCCACACAGAGACATGAGCAGTGAAAAATCACTGATGTGTGCGCAGACCCATGGATTTTAATGGGTCTGCGTATGTCCGTGATTCTGGTACATATGAAAACTGCAACATACATACCAGAATCACTAATGTGTGAAACAGGCCTTAAGGGTGCTTTACACGCTGCAACATCACTAGCGATCTCGTTAGCGATGTGACTTGCCAGATCACAGATGCGATCTGCCGAAATCGCACATGTGACCGGCGCTATAAAGACGACCTATGTGCGATCTCGGCAGATCGCATCTGCGATCTGGCGTGTCACATCGCTAACGAGATCACTAGCGATGTCGCAGCGTGTAAAGCACCCTTTAGACGTTCATTTTCTAAGCTAAACAAGCCCCACGATGCCAACCTCTCACCATATAGGAGGCCTGTCATCCCTTATGATGAAGTAGTTCTTGCTTCAATGAAAAGTTTCTGGGATTCATTTTACGGCGGCGATAATTAAAGAAATGCACAGGCATGTGATTTCCAAAGCTCTCCAAATGATTTTAATGAGAATCGGATCTTTTCAGAAATACGGCCGAACCATGCATAAATTTAGGTGTTCCTTACATGATAGCAAATAGTAGAATACATAACTACATAATAAGTAAAGACACTTCCAGCATCCAGCCAGCTTAGCCACATCCCCTGAACAAGTCTTTGTTCCAAAAGTGAAATCCCACACCCTAAGAACTTTTTGGCAGGCCTTAAGACTTTAACACCTTTTAATAATCTAGTTGCCACCTTTGAACTGACTCTAACTTCTGAATGTCCTTTTCAATATGTGGAGCCCAAAACTGGTTGTCATATTCCAGATGTGGCCTTACAAGTGATTTACAGAGGGGTAACAATACGTTGGGATCACGGGATCTAATCTTTTTTTTTTTTATACACCCTAAAATCTTGTTTGCTTTAGCAGCTGCTGCCTGACATTGAGTGCTGCTGCTCAGCTTATTTGTAATGAGAATCCCCAAGTCCTTCTCCTGTTCTGTAGTCCCGAGTTTACTTCCATTTAATGTATATGCAGCTATAGGATTACTCCATCCTAGGTGCATTACTTTACATTTATCAACATTGAATGTCTTGCTTTTAAGGAATTATGAACACATACCCGGGTATAATCTAATAATTACATCTAGACAACCGGATAGCACCTAGGGATATGCTATAATGTCTTGTCATTGGAGGTTTTGGCTACTAGTGGTGAGTTAAGAAGGACCTATCACTTGTCATAAATGTGTAAAAAATAAGTTGCCTGTGTGCATGCCGCTGTTTTTCTAAATTTGGCGCTCTTTTCCTTTTGTTTTTGTGGTTACTAGAGATGGGGAGACAGAAAGCGCAAATAGGGTCTTACCCGATATAACTTGAATGATAAGGAGAAAAAATATACACTCACCTGATATGGTTGTGCAAGTCACAACCCCTTAGATCGCTTATGAGTGTCAGCAAGGTTAAAAGCAGCGGCCCCGAAAAATAGAAGTATATGGAAAAGGGGGGAAAACGGGTTTAAACCGCGCTAAAAACCACAATGCAGGATTAATGAAGAAGTTTCTTTTTTATTGCAGCATTCCAACGCGTTTCGGAGACAAGGACCGTCTCCTTCCTCAGGGAAAAAAAGAATCAATTCTTTTTTTCCCTGAGGAAGGAGACGGTCCTTGTCTCCGAAACGCGTTGGAATGCTGCAATAAAAAAGAAACTTCTTCATTAATCCTGCATTGTGGTTTTTAGCGCGGTTTAAACCCGTTTTCCCCCCTTTTCCATATCCTTTTGTTTTTGTGACGCTCCATTCTTGAGATATGGCCTCTTTTTCCCTGTATATAATCTAATCTTGCTAAGCAACTGGGTGTGGCACATAAAGCGTCCACAGGGTAGTTGAGGACCACACCCACTTGGATAACAAGACTAGATTACTATGCAGGGAAGAGGAGGCCATATCTTGGGAATGGAGAGGCACAGGAACAAAAGAAAAACTATGCCGGATTCAGGAGAACAGTGGCAATTACACCAGGTAAAAATACTGGTGACATCTCACCTTTAACTGTGATTACAAGTAGTGGGGACCATATCTCAGGATCGAGAGACTCAGGAGCAAAAGAAAAATTCCAAAGTCAAAAAAGAACAGCGGCATTTATACAGGTAAAAAAAAATTGACAAGTGACAGGTTCCCTTTAACCTGCTTGATCACACGTTGCATTTTTGCTGTGGAACAAAAAGTGTTTTTAATGATTTTATTTAATTCGGGGAGTTTTTTTTATATGCCCGCACTCTAGTATATTTGCAGTAGATTTTTCTGCTGCAAAATCCAAACGTGCAAATACCCTCAGGGGGGCAAAACCTCAAACGACAAATAAGGTAACAATTGTGTATCGGTTTGTCCAGGAGCAATTTCTATTACATTATAATCAAAGGTGACCATGTATGTAACTGCTCAGGAACCCTAGATCGGGAAAGCAGAGGCAGAAGAACAAGAGAAAAAGCCAGAATCAAGGGAACACCAGCATCTATACCAGGTTATAAAAAAATACACAAATATTGCAAATGACAGGTCCTCTGTAAGCCTGGGCATCAACATCCCTGCCCTCCCTCGAGTAGTATAGTGGTGCCTCCTGTTGTCCCCATCCCTATTAATCACATCTTGTTTGCTCATTCCTCCACCGTCACAGCGGCCTCCCTCCCGTTTCTACACAGCGGCCTCCCTCCCGTCTCTTCACAGCAGCCTCCCCTCCCTACACAGCGGCCTCCCTCCCGTCTCTTCACAGCAGCCTCCCTCCCCTCCCGTCTATTCGCAGCAACCTCTGTCTCCTCTCATCTATTTGCAGTGGCCTCCCTCCCCTCCATTCGCAGCAGCCTCCCTCCCGTATAGTCACAGCGGCCTCCCTCCCCTCCCGTCTCTTCACAGCGGCCTCCCTCCCCTCCCGTCTCTTCACAGTGGCCTCCCTCCCCTCCATTCGCAGCAGCCTCCCTCCCGTCTCTTCGCAGCAGCCTCCCTCCCCTCCCGTCTATTCGCAGCAACCTCTGTCTCCTCTCATCTATTTGCAGTGGCCTCCCTCCCCTCCATTCGCAGCAGCCTCCCTCCCGTATAGTCGCAACGGCCTTCCTCCCCTCCCGTCTATTCGCAGCAACCTCTGTCTCCTCTCGTCTATTTGCAGTGGCCTCCCTCCCCTCCATTCGCGTCAGCCTCCCTCCCATTTCTTTGCAGTAGCCTCCTTCCCATCTTTTCGCAGCGGCCTCTATCCCCTGCCATCTAGTCGCAACAGCATCCCTCCCTTATAGTCGCAGCGGCCTCCCTCCGGTCTCTTTGTAATGGCCTCCCTCCCGTCTCTTTAGAGCAGCCTCCCTCCTGTCTATTCACAGCATACGCTAAATTTCCCTAGTCCTTCCTCATTGTGACCTGGCAATTGAGGCTTATTCAACCCAGATCTGCATTTTCTGTGTGTGAGCATTGTGCACGATAAGGATGTAGTGCAAAGCCCCCACCTGATCCTGTGGACTCCACCGTCCTTGCTTTCTGCAGCTGCAGCGGATCACTGTCTCCTTCCTTATTTAGTGACTGCAGCCAGGGCTTGCGCTCTCCCCTCATATGGCATCATTCTCAGATGGCTTTTCTCCATATTAGTATATACTCGGCCGCACAATGCTGCTGGCGAAGGAGTTAAATCCTGTAAGACCTGAAATGCACAGGATTTCTCCAGCATCAATGTACACAGGGGCCATGTTTCCCGCGGTCCTGTTCTTTATAAGGCCTGAGTGCTCGGATATATGGAGATATTACCCTAATCCTCTAATCTCAGGACATCTGCCAGTTTATCACCATTAGTCCCTTTATGTTCACGGCTTGGCCCCGGACCTTGTTACAGGCAGTACCTTTCCGGTAAATTGACGGACGCCATACTGGAAACCAGATGGGGCCCTTTTTGCGTTTCCCTCCATGATGTGACTTGTTTGTCCTCTGTTTCTCCACTCCTAAAATGGAAATTTGCTATTGCAGATGTGGATACACAGGACAGGGATCTGTGGAGCTCAGTAGCTTATAATGCCCCGTTATGTGCCTGTGATAGAAGCTGCTTGTTATTTTGGAGGTAGAATTGGGCCCTTAACCTCTAGGGCCCCTGGGCAGTTCCCCTTGGGCCAGCATAGGACATTTTGTGGACTATAAGGTCACCAGAACATGATGATCATCCAATTCCAGTGCAGTACAGACTTGGAGGTCATAATACTGTGAAAAAAATAACAATATCTAAAAAAAAAAGCATCTTCTACTTCACTTTTAAGTCCCTTTTCTTGTTTGACTTTGGTTTACTTTTTCTTTTGTGTCGTTATTCATTAAAATGGTGCACAGAATTCATTAAAGTGCACCAATCACCAGGATTTTCCTATATAACCTAATGCCAGTGCTATACTGGCGCTATCATGCTGATTATATACATACCTTTAGAGCTCAGCTCAGATGTATAGGTTTTGAAACAAACAAGTAAAATGAGCAGCTTTTTGAGTGACAGCAGCTGATAGCTGGGGTGGGTATTCATAGTTATCCCCTCCCCCTGTTATTTATGTTAATTCTATTTATAGAATTGATTTACTTTGTGACTAAAAGGACCTGTGCTGATGTCATACCCATGTGACCAGAAGGGGTGGGGCCTCAGCCAACAGAAAAATGTTGATTCCTGGTATCAGCTATGTTAGCTGAGACACCTCCCCTTCTGGTCACATGGGTATGACATCAGCACAGGTCCTTCTAATCACAAAGTAAATCGATTCTATAATAGAATTAGAATAAATAACAACAGAGGGAGGGGATAACTAAATACCCACCCCAGCTATCAGCTGCTGTCATTCAATAAGCTGCTCATTTTACAAACTTTACTTGCTTGTGTTTCAAAGCCTATACATCCGAGCTGACTACTAAAGGTATGTATATAATCAGCATGTTAGTGTCAGTATAGCACTGGCTTTAGGTTATATACGAAAATCCTGGTGATTGGTGCGCTTTAACTCTTATACATGGCATCTGTACTCACTATTGGGCCCCCTGAGTTGTGTCCACAGAGTGGCTGCTGGCTGGAGGAGCGACCTGAAGACAAGAATTGGTAAATGAAGCCCGGGCCGAATGAGAATGTGAAACCTTTTAGTCATCTGAAGTTTAGAGAAAAACAGAAAGTCTGACAGGAGGGATAACGGGTGAAAACAGAGTATAAGCCGAGTCAAAATCAGGATACACACAAGAAATAGTGCCTGAAGTCTAGTGCTTTCTGGCAATTCACAGCAATGTGCTGGACGTTTAGGCCACATTCTCATGGTGAGTATTTGGTGAGGGGTTTTTTTTTACCTCAGCATATAAAGCCAAAACTAGGAGAGGAAAAGTACAATAGAAACACGGGCACCATTTCTGTATTTTTTAATTATTTTTTTTTAAACCCACTCCTGGTTTTGGCTACAACTACTGAGGTAAAAAACTCTCTAAATATTCACGTGGCCTTATGCGGGCCTCACACGATACGATCTATCATGCGATCGCACGAGCGATCGTGCCCGCCCCCGTCGTTTGTGCGTCACGGGCAATTAGTTGCTCGTGGCGCACAAAGTCGTCAAACCCCCGTCACACGTACTTACCTGCTGAGCGATGTCGCTGTGGGCGGCGAACATCCTCTTCCTGAAAGGGGTGGGACGTTCGGCGTCATTGCGTCGTCACACAGCCGCCGTCCAATAGAAGTGGAGGGGCGGAGATGAGCGGGACGTAAACATCCCGCCCACCTCCTTCCCTCTGCATAGCCGGCGGGTGCCGCGGGTCGCAGGTAAGTTGTGTTCATCGTTCCCGGGATGTCACACGGAGCGATGTGTGCTGCCCCGGGTACGATGAACAACCGGCGCAAAGAAAAAAGAACGACTTTTTAAAAATGAGCGATGTGTCAATGATACACGATTTGTTACCGATTTGCGAACGTTCAGAGTCGCTCGGAGGTGTCACACGAAACGACATCACAAACGATGCCGGATGTGCGTCACAAAAACCGTGACCCTGACGACATATCACACGATAGATCGTCTGGTGTGACACCCGCATTAAAGTGAACACACAGTTACAGTAAGGCCATGTGCACACATTCAGTATTTGGTGAGTTTTTTACCTCAGTATTTGTAGCCTACACCAGGAGTGGGTGATGATAAATCCAGAAGTGGTGCTCGTGCTTCTATTATACTTTTCCTCTGATTGGTCCTCTCCTGGTTTTGGCTACAAATACCGAGGTAAAAATGTCACCAAAAACTCAATGGGTGCATGAGGCCTTAGTATGTTACTGCCCCAATGGTCACAGTATGACACTGATTACACCTGATGGACAGCACACATACACATTAATCTGGCGGGTTAGTACTACAGGTCCCAGCCACACTAATCCTTGGCTGGACAGCATCTGCATCACTGGTATTGAGATATTGGCCACTATGTCTCCTCCATCACTAGGATTACCTAGGCTAAAGTGGCACATTACGGATAAAAAGGGAAGCCATCATCAGCAAATGATCTGTTCTTTAAATCAGGGGTTTTCTTACATATATTATTTTTTTATCTTTAACTTTTGGAAAAAAAAATGTAATATAACAATTTTTATTAAAGAAATAAAAGTGAATAATCTTGTAATTCTCACACTTGGACGCACACATCCTGTCCGTCCAGGAAGAGTTTGCGACAGGTTCCTGATCATCACAGGAAGGATTACAATGACTTCTAACATCTTTATACTTAGCTGTATACATAATAGATCACCCAAGATCCACCATTCAAAAAAAATATGTCATAGCCCACCTCCTCTTCCTTTACAATGACTGATAACACTTCTATATACAGTATGTAACACAGGATTCACCATTCACAATAGGTGATGTCACAGCACACCTCCTCCCTCTCCTGTACAAAGGCTGATAACTCTATATACAGTAGATAACACCTAATCCACCATTTAAAATAGATCTCACAGCTCACCTCCTCACCTTCCTGTACAATTACTGATGTCTCTATATATGGTAGGTAACATAGATCCACCAATCACAACAGGTGGTGTCACAGCTCGCCTCTTCTACAAGGACTGATAACATCTATATACAGTAGATAACACATGATCCACCTTTCAGAATAGGAGATATCACAGCTCACCTCATCCCCTTCTTGTTCAATGACTGATTGCTCTATATACAATTGATAACACAGTATTCACCATTCACAATAGGAGATGTCACAGCTCACCGCCTCCTCCACTCCTCTACAATGGCTAATAACCTCTCTATCTACACCAGATAATACAGGATCCACCATTCACAACAGGTGATATCACAGCTCACCTCCTCATATACAATGACTTATAGCCTCTCTGTATACAGTAGATAACAGGATCCACCATTCAAAATAGGTGATGTCACAGCTCACCTCTTCCCCCTCCTGTACAGTGACTGATCACAGCTCTATATACAGTAGATAACACAGGATCCAACATTCACTATAGGTGATGTCACAGATCACCTCCACTACCTCCTGTACAGTGACTGATAACACCTCTATATACAGTAGATAACACTGGATCCACCATTCACAATAGGAGTTGTCACAGCTCACCTCCCTTTACAAGCACCTTTGCACACGCTCATTAGATGTTTCAGTTCAAAAGATAGAGTTGGAATCTGTTCATTGTGGGTAATGTACATGTGTTGTTTCCTGAAACATCTGGAAGTAGGTGTCTAAAAAAAAAAAAAGCCCTAGTGGCCTGTGTGAAAACTGCAATATTTTGTTCATTTAAATTTTATTTATTTATGTATTTATTTAATATACATTATAATATGGAACAAAAAAAAATTGCCAAAAATAATAAAGAAAATACATGTAGGACAAAATGTAATTTAAACCATTGATTAAATTTTCTTTTCCAGGCAAGAAAAATGAGTGCAAAATTGCATATGAGCCGGGACCGTAAACAGATTATGGAGCTGCATTACACTGCTAATTTCAGCTGGAAAACGTCTTCTGCAATAAAACCTCACCTATAGAAGACGCGGAGATTCCCAGCAACCAGGTAGTGCCTATTGTATTTTCATATATATAATTATATATATATATATATATATATATATATATATATAATATAATGGGCTGATATGAGCCGTACATATGACCGACCCTCGTACAGTGACCCGGACGTCACCCGCTGCGGCCGCATCTGACATCATCTTATTAAATCTGTCCTAAGGCCTAATGCCACATTGCTAGAAGCTGATTATTCTCTGTGCGAGGTGCACAGGACGATTAATGTGACTGCGCACAATCATTCTCTAGTATCTTTGATCAGGAATCAAAGGGGCTGCGATGGAAATTAGCATCGCTTTATTATTTCACTTTTTTTTTATAGCTACATATCAGGAATTAAAATGAGGCGATGACCGGGGTTATATAACGATAAATGTAGAAGCCGGAAAACACATGAAATGCAGAGCGGCTGGAGATCTGGCTGTGAAAAGCTGGTTATGTAATAGAAGAGGCTTCACCTGACCTGGCTCCGTTATATAAACCCGGATTATTATGCACCGCGGTCATCCGCCCGCTGACCTCTCCGGGGAGGATCGCAGCATCCGTCCCACTGCATATAAATCAGGAATTAAAAGGGACTCTGTGCACGGAGACTGCTGGATGACTGCGAAAACAGACAATACAATATTGACACATGCTAGATACATTGTGCATGTAGAGTAGTATATAATTCTTCACATACAGACCTTGCACTGAGTGTAACATAAAAAACAAAAATTAGTACGTTTTCTTCTTTCAAAATTTGGCACCCCTAGTGCAGAAGAACTGAGACTGTGCACATGCCCCGTATGAGCGGGCACTACCATGCTCGGGTGCTCAGGACTGGTAACTAGTGATGAGCGGGCACTACCATGCTCGGGTGCTCAGTACTCGTAACTAGTGATAAGCGGGCACTACCATGCTCGGGTGCTCAGTACTCGTAACTAGTGATGAGCGGACACTACCATGCTCGGGTGCTCAGTACTCGTAACTAGTGATGAGCGGGCACTATCATGCTCGGGTGCTCAGTACTCGTAACTAGTGATGAGCGGGCACTACCATGCTCGGGTGCTCAGTACTCATAACTAGTGATGAGCGGGCACTATCATGCTCGGGTGCTCTGTACTCGTAACTAGTGATGAGCGGGCACTATCATGCTCAGGTGCTCGGTACTGGTAACTAGTGATGAGCGGGCACTACCATGCTCGGGTGCTCAGTACTCGTAACTAGTGATAAGCGGGCACTACCATGCTCGGGTGCTCAGTACTCGTAACTAGTGATAAGCGGGCACTACCATGCTCGGGTGCTCAGTACTCGTAACTAGTGATGAATGGGCACTACCATGCTTCGGTGCTTGGTACTCGTAACTAGTCATGAGCGAGCACTACCATGCTCAGGTGCTCAGTACTGGTAACTAGTGATGAGCGGGCACTACCATGCTCGGTAGCTCAGTACTCGTAACTAGTGATAAGCAGGCACTACCATGCTCGGGTGCTCAGTACTCGTAACTAGTGATGAATGGGCACTACCATGCTTCGGTGCTCAGTACTGGTAACTAGTGATGAGCGGGCACTACCATGCTTGGGTGCTCAGTACTCGTAACTAGTGATGAGTGGGCACAACCATGCGCGGGTGCTCAGTACTAGTAACTAGTGATGAGCGGGCACTACCATGCTCAGGAGCTCAGTACTCGTAACTAGTGATGAGCGGGCACTACCATGCTCAGGAGCTCAGTACTCGTAACTAGTGATGAGTGGGCACTACCATGCTCGGGTGCTCAGTACTAGTAACTAGTGATGAGGGGCACTACCATGCTCGGGAGCTCAGTACTCGTAACTAGTGATGAGCGGGCACTACCATGCTCGGGTGCTCAGTACTAGTAACTAGTGATGAGCAGGTACTACCATGCTCGGGTCTCAGTACTAGTAACTAGTGATGAGTGGGCATTACCATGCTCGGGTGCTCGGTACCAGCAGTTGGATGCTTGGATGGGTGCGACCCGAGTATAATTGAAGTCTATGGGGAAATCTTCCGGAAAAATGCTCTTGTTCTCCATTGACTTCCATTATGCTCGGTACTTGAGTTGCACCCATCCGTGCGCCTGACTGCTGGTTAAGAATAATAGTGGTCACTCATCACTAGTTACGAGTACAGAGCACCAGAGCATGGTAGTGCCCAAACATCAGTAGTTATGAGAACCAAGCACCTGAGCATGGTAGTGTCCGCTCATCACTAGTTATGAGAACCAAGCACCTGAGCATGGTAGTGCCCGCTCATCACTAGTTACGAGTACCGAACACCTGAGCATGGTAGTGCCCGCTCATCACTAGTTACGAGTAGTGAGCACCCGAGCATGGTAGTGCCCGCTCATCACTAGTTACGAGTACTGAGCACCTGAGCATGGTAGTGCCCGCTCATCACTAGTTACGAGAACCGAGCACCCGAGCATGGTAGTGCTCACTCATCACTAGTTACCAGTACTGAGCACCTGAGCATGGTAGTGCCCGCTCATCACTAGTTACGAGTACTGAGCACCCGAGCATGGTAGTGCTCACTCATCACTAGTTACGAGTACTGAGCACCTGAGCATGGTAGTGCTCACTCATCACTAGTTATGAGTACTGAGCACCCGAGCATGGTAGTGCCCACTCATCACTAGTTACGAGTACTGAGCACCCGAGCATGGTAGTGCCCGCTCATCACTAGTTACGAGTACTGAGCACCCGAGCATGGTAGTGCTCGCTCATCACTAGTTACGAGTAGAGCACCTGAGCATGGTAGTGCCCACTCTTTACTAGTTACAAGTACTGAGCACCCGAGCATGGTAGTGCCCGCTCATCACTAGTTATGAGTACAGAGCACCCGAGCATGGTAGTGCTCGCTCATCACTAGTTACAAGTACTGAGCACCCGAGCATGGTAGTGCCCGCTCATCACTAGTTACGAGTACAGAGCACCAGAGCATGGTAGTGCCCAAACATCAGTAGTTATGAGAACCAAGCACCTGAGCATGGTAGTGCCCGCTCATCACTAGTTACAAGTACTGAGCACCCGAGCATGGTAGTGCCCGCTCATCACTAGTTATGAGTACTGAGCACCCGAGCATGGTAGTGCCAGCTCATCACTAGTTATGAGTACAGAGCACCCGAGCATGGTAGTGCCCATTCATCACTAGTTAGTTACGAGTACCAAGCACCTGAGCATGGTAGTGCTTGCTCATCACTAGTTACCAGTACTGAGCTCCCGAGCATGGTAGTGCCCGCTTATCACTAGTTATGAGTACTGAGCACCCGAGCATGGTAGTGCCCGCTCATCACTAGTTACGAGTACTGAGCACCCGAGCATGGTAGTGCCCGCTCATCACTAGTTACGAGTACTGAGAACCTGAGCATGGTAGTGCCCGCTCATCACTAGTTACGAGTACTGAGCACCTGAGCATGGTAGTGCTCGCTCATCACTAGTTACAAGTACTGAGCACCCGAGCATGGTAGTGCCCACTCATCACTAGTTACAAGTACTGAGCACCGAAGCATGGTAGTGCCCGCTCATCACTAGTTACGAGTACTGAGCACCCAAGCATGGTAGTGCTCACTCATCACTAGTTACAAGTACAGAGCACCCGAGCATGGTAGTGCCCGCTCATCACTATTCAGGAGTCAAGGTAACACTGATATAGTTGCATCCTATGGTTGTGCTGAGAGCTAAAAGCCCCACCACTCTCCATCATGTAGGCTGACAAGATGTCAGGGTCCTGGCACAGTTGGTGCAATGGCATGGCTGCAGTAGTGGTGCCAGTCGGCTGTGTGCAGGTGAGATGAGCACTCGGTTCATCTTATTAGGGGAGTATAAAAGAGGTGGCATTATTCGTTTTGTGGCATCATTACTTTTTTAAAGGGAGCACAAAGGGGCACTATTATTGGGTTACGGGTGCAATACTTGCAATATCCCAGGAGCTGGTAACCCGTGATTAGAGATGAGCGGACACGTGGAAGGTCGGTTCATTGGGTTCAGCCGGACTTCAGATAAAGTTCAGTACGGAACCCCATTGGAAATCATTGATTGGGCAGTTGGGATCTGCGCTCACATACAGCCAGCTTTAAACAGATCACTTCCGGGGGAGAGAGAGCAGATACACTACATCCGAAAACGTTGTTGTTACCCCAGTGAGAGCCATTTAGAGACTGCAAGCGGCTCCAACTGGGCCGAGCGCGGAGCGTACGCGAGTACAGCCATGCTCGATCGAGTGGTTAGCATACGTACAGCACTCAAACTGCGAACCTGGAAACTGAATTCCGCGTTGAGTATGAACCCCCAGCTTTACAGTTCGGGATCGCTCATCTCTACCTATGAAGTGTCATGGTGCCGTAAACAGATTCCAAATGTCAGAAAGACAAGATGTGATCCACTTGGCTGCATACAGGCGGACAGCTGGCGAGATCTGATGGGTTTAGCCTCATTCTCTGCTTTTACAGTCCATCCTGCACGTAGAATTCATAGATGACGATCTCTAAACCTTAGATCCGGAGAATCCATTCCCCCAATGTATCAAAATTACTGGAAAATGAAAACGCAGAGATCCATTGTCTTGCATTTTTGCTAATGTTTCATTATGTCTTTTCCACTGAAATCCCTCCATAATCTATTATTTACCATGGGCCGGAGTACAAGTGTTGCGTTGGGTGCACTTTGCCCCAGCGCCGGAGACTTTTGGGTGTGTTTGGTGATTACATTGTCTAAGTGGAGAGTAGTTGTGGTTAAACATTTTCATGCTGCAATTAACCTACAGAGAGTTCTTAGCAATGCAAAAAACGACATTCAGCAAATTGTGGGGAAATATAACGTATGAATCATTGGCCTGTGCTAGAATCACACATCATCTGATGGGAGGAGGGTGGATTTTACAAGTGTATAGTATCTATAGCATTGCATTAAAAGGTAAGCCGTTAGCAGATGTTAGCTATGTAATCTGAGACAAGCATGATGTAGGGACAGAGACTCTGATTCCAGTGATGTATCACTTACTGGGTTGCTTGCTGTCATTGTGATAAAATCCCTGTTTTATCTGCTGCAGATATACCAGTTGTCTGAATAGTGAGCTGTGTATAACCCCACCCAAACCACTGATTGGCCACTGTCTGTGTAAACTGCCAATCAGTGGCGAGCGGCGGGGTTACACAGCTCAGGAGGCCTACAGGACATGAGATAACTAGTCCTTTACTGATAATCGTCTGTTGATAAAACACTGATTTGCAACAAGCAGCCCAGTAAGTGACACATTGCTGGAATCAGGCTCTCAACTCCTTCATCATGCTGCTTTCAGATTATATAACAAAAAAAACTGGTGACACATTAGTTTTAAATACTTAAAAAAAATCGAAAAAAAGAAATAGAAAAATGTAAAATATTATTTTCTTTTTACGTGACCTAACAGTGAACACACATTTTTTTGTAGTGCATTGTTTATTCATATTGATTAACAATACAAAAAAAAATCTGTATTTTTCAGATATCAGCTTAACTTAGAGGTACCCGAAAATGGCACCTTATAAAAATAAAACAATACAAGAAAACTTCACAAATAAAAAAAAAACAATGCTAAGGTCAATAAGGACAGAAAGTTAAAAAAATTAATCTACTTGTTTAAAGGCAGTCATCACAAAATGACTGCTGAAACCAAGCACAAGTGCTAAGTGTACCCTTGGGGTGGCTGAGCAATGTAGTGCATCTTCCGACCTACTTGTTTTCCGTATATCTCTGCCCTTTGCTGACTCCTGTCAATCAAGGAAAAGGCAGTGACGATAGGAGTAAAACAAGTAGGAGGGACGGCGCACTGAACTCGGCCACACCAAGGGTGCACCGAGCTCCGGTGCTTGGTTTGAACAGTCATTTTGTGCTGATAGAAACCCTGCCATGCCCAAACTGGCTGTGCCCTTTTTAAGGATGTATGTGCTCCTGTGACTTGAGGTTTACTGTCTATACTTAAAATATCCGAGAAGGAGGAGAGGACTTCATAAGAGCCATAAGCACACGACGCACCAACCAGATGACTCCACCTATGTTTCTACATACTGTATGTGCCAATAAAAATGTTGTTTTAGGGTTTTTTTCAACCAAAGTGACAAATGGGAACAATACAAACCAGGACCTGCCGTAAATATGTATTTTTTTTTTAACATGGTGTAATTGCCGTTGTTCTCCTGAATCTGGCGCTGTTTTTCTTTTGTTCCTGTGCCTCTCCATTCCTTAGATATGACCCTTTCTTCTCTATAGGTAAAGCTAGTCTTTTGTGCCAACTGGGTGTGGTCATCAAGAAGAGTTGTAATCCACGCCTAGTTGGCTAAGAAGACTAGGTTTATATATAGGAATATCTCAGGAATGCAGTGGCCGAGGAGCACAAGAAAAATCTCGCCGGATTTAGGAGAACGGCGGCATTTACACCGGGTTAATAAATTCCATATTTATGGCGACAGGTCGTCTTTAAAATGATTTTTCTGCCTTCTGTGTTCTTCAGCAAAGTATGTGTCTGGGCTATGTGCTTTATATTTGCTGATCTGGAATTGCTAAGTAGGTCAGATGACTTACAAATGTCTTATTTAATGTGGAAGTACATTCATCTTACAGGGTGACAGTATCTATTTATATCCATTGTTTAAAACTGAGTAAGAAGTGAATCTTAGGACATTTGACCAGTGATACATATGTATACAATATCTAATCAACAATATTCTGTGCTGTGTTTGTGCTAGGCATATATGGGAGCGAGGACCCCCGGTATGACGCTCGCATCTCACAATGGTGGAGGTGAACAAGGCTCGGAATGAAAATAATAAATGTATCATGGAAACTTGTCTTATTTCTTTACAGTTCATTGCTTACAAAATAAACAGATTTATTTATTTATTTTGAGGGGGGCATCGCCACATTTTTCACAAATTTTTGCCTAAAAGAACTGTATACACTGTGTATGTGTGTGTATATGTGTGTGTGTGTATATATATATATATATATATATATATATATAGTGCATGTATCCGCTAAAGGAATCCACACTGTTGCACTTACGGAATGGATCTGTTATTATAGACTCCCATTATGGACAGAGAAAGAGACACACAGAGAGACACACACACGCACACAGACACATACACAGAGAGAGACACATACACAGAAAGAGACACATACACAGAAAGAGACACATACACAGAAAGAGACACATACACAGAAAGACACATACACAGAAAGAAACACACACAGAAAGAGACACACACAGAAAGAGACACACACAGAAAGAGACACACAGAAAGACACACACACAGAAAGACACATACACAGAAAGACACATACACAGAAAGACACATACACAGAAAGAGACACATACACAGAAAGACACATACACAGAAAGAGACACACACAGAAAGACACACACACAGAAAGACACACACACAGAAAGACACACACACAGAAAGACACATACACAGAAAGACACATACACAGAAAGAGACACACAGAAAGAGACACACAGAAAGAGACACATACACAGAAAGAGACACATACACAGAAAGAGACACACACAGAAAGACACACACACAGAAAGACACATACACAGAAAGACACATACACAGAAAGACACATACACAGAAAGAGACACACAGAAAGAGACACATACACAGAAAGAGACACATACACAGAAAGAGACACACACACACACACACACAGAGACACACACAGAAAGACAGACAGAAAGACACAGAAAGAGACACACAGCTATGCTATTTTGCTACAGGTCATTAATGGGAGCTGTGATTGGTTGCTATAGGCATTGAAGGACATTGTTAGTATACGAAGCTTATGTGTGAGGTAATATGATTTTGGTTGAGAGATGGATAGAGAGAGACAGAGAGAGACAGACAAAGAGAGGCAGACAGGGAGAGAGACAGAGAGAGAGAGAGACAAAGAGAGGCAGACAGGGAGAGAGACAGAGAGAGAGAGACAAAGAGAGGCAGACAGGGAGAGAGACAGAGAGAGAGAGAGACAGACAAAGAGAGGCAGACAGGGAGAGAGACAGAGAGAGAGAGAGACAGACAAAGAGAGGCAGACAGGGAGAGAGACAGAGAGAGAGAGAGACAAAGAGAGGCAGACAGGGAGAGAGACAGAGAGAGAGAGAGACAAAGAGAGGCAGACAGGGAGAGAGACAGAGAGAGAGAGAGACAGACAAAGAGAGGCAGACAGGGAGAGAGACAGAGAGAGAGAGAGACAGACAAAGAGAGGCAGACAGGGAGAGAGACAGAGAGAGAGAGAGAGACAGAGATGGAGAGAAACAGAGAGGCAGACAGAGATGGCTAGAGAGAGACAGAGAGAGAAAGAAACAGCGCTAGAGACAGACAGGTTGAGAGAGATGGATAGAGACAGACAGACAGAGAGAGAGACAAACAGAGTTAGGCCCTGTGCGCACACTGCGTTTTTACCCACTTTTTTTGCGTTTTTGCTGCAGAAATTTCTTAAGAAAATGGTTGTAACCTTTCTGCAGACATTCCCCTCAAAACCTATGGAAAAAAAATAGCTGTGCGCACACTGCGTTTTTTTTCTCAAGAACATTCTTTCTGCGGAATTTCTTGAGAAAAAGAATGTCCATGTCCTTTCTTTTCTGCAGGTACTTGCGTTATTTGCCATAAATAATGGTAAATAAACGCAGGCACCATCCTGCGAAAATAACGCATCAAAAACGCGGTAAAAACGCATGCGTTTTTCAGTGCGTTATTGGTGCGTTTTTGACCGCAAGTGCACTAATCTTTCAGACGCTCAAGAAATTTCTTGAGAAAAATCCTTTTTCTAGTGTGAACAGAGCCATAGAGCGAAACAAATAGAAACAGATACCATCCCGAGGAACGCCGGGTACTACAGCTAGTATGAAATAAACTTTTTTTTTTTATCACATTTCTGAATTTACTGTTTTTAAGTAAGGTAAAACAGTGTGAAAGAAATATTCCAACAATGTGTCTCCTTCCTGTATATTTTCTAATAATTTTGAACCCATTTGTCTGCACCAAAAATTGCAGTAGTGCCGCTTTTTTCTAACTCCGTAAACCTCTTTGACCACATATTTGCGCCTATTTTTTTGTCTATTTTTTACCACGTTAGCTTTTTTTACGCCAGATTCTTTTAAGTGGCGTCAATTTTGATGTCGATATGTTCGGAAAAGGTTTGTGTCGGTTCGCCATTGTCGACATGGTTTATGTAATCCAGATATTCGTGGCCATTTCAATAGTTGTGACTTTTATTTATCAATTAATAAATTTGGGCACAAGTGTTACTCCAGTTCTCCTTTTGGAGTGATTTTTTTCTTGGACAAATGTGTCACTTACTGAGTTGCTTGCTGTAGTTTGGATTAAATCATTGATTTATCAGCAGGAGATTATCATTACAGGACTAGTAAACTTACTGCCAGGTAGTCCAGCCACTCCCCATCACTGATTGTCCGCTTTCTACAGTGCACACAGAAAGCCGCCAATCAGTGGTGTGGGTGGGATTATACAGAGCTCAGCATTCAGAGAGCTGCTCTTTGTTATTTGTTTCAAAACTACAGCAAGCAGCCTAGTAAGTGATACATCACTGGAATCAAGGTCTCTCTCCCTATATCAGTCTGCTCTCACATTAGGTAGAAAAAAATTGGTGACAGATTTTCTTAAAATTAATAATTACCACAACAAAAAACAACTAGGAGACGGAAAAACTAGGGAGCTTCTCATTAAATTAAATTTTCATAGTATTCCTGTAGAAAAAGTGCTGTTGTGACTACTAAAGCAATTACACAGTTTAATAATTTTCACAAATCCATTTACATGTAGAAAATATGCAGTAAATGAGGAAATGGATGTAGTAAATCTTAGTTTTCTCCTCCAGGGTACCGGTCTGCAATTAGTGATGAGAAGATATAATAAATATATTGTTCTCCTGACTTTTCTTCGCACGCTGACACCCTCCACCAGATACTCCTGACCTGATTGCAAAAAAACAGTCGCATTTTCCCTGAACATGGTTCTATTTTTACACAGTGAGAATGTGACGGCAATTAAGTCATCAGTGAATTAACCACCGGCAGCATTGATGCTTTATCTTTACGATAGGAGGTTTTTTATTTCTTGCATTGGATCTTCTCCTAAATTCTTTTTTTTTTTCTCAAAAACGTTTGCAAAATTCTTCCAATTAATTTCTGGGGAAAAAAAAATCATATGAGGAGTTTTTATATTTTATCCAATCAAAACGCTGTAAATAATGCGTCAGGAAAAGAAAAAACTCTTCCAAAACTCCTTAAAACCAACATCCAGGAAAAAAAAACTCGTCCAAAAACGCCTCGAAGATGGAGACTTTCCTGACGCAGTTTCCGGTAGAAAACAAATTTTTAACTGCCTTGAAAAAAAACTCAATGTGCAAAAACTTTAAGGCCCTGTGCAGTTTTTGATGCGTTTTTTTTGGTGCAGTTTGTTGCCCAAATCTGCATGTCTATCTTTATGCCAGCAAAGTGAATGAGATTTCTGAAGTGTTGTGCGCACGTTGCTTCTTTTTTTCCTTGCAGTTTTGGGTGCAGAAATAAAGAAACAGCGTGTCAATTGTTGGTGCGTGTTTTTTTTAAGCCCTTCCACTCATTGATTTGACTAAAAAAACGCATGGCACAAAAAGGCACCAAAAAACGCACCAAAATTGCATGCATTTTTGTTGCGTTTTTCTGCCACTAGATGCAGTTTTGGTGCAGTAAATTTCTGCAACCAAAAACTCAGCGTGCGTACATTTGCTAAGTCTTTTTGCAGAATTTTTGGAGCAGAAACTGAATTCCTCTGTGGTTAGTAGTTGCTTTGCAGTCCAGGAAACCTGTGTTCAAATCCTTCCAAGGAGATTTTCCCAAAAAAAGATCTTAGATTAGCAAAGGTTTTGATTTCATGTTCTGTATATTGCAAAACTGCATTATATAGGAGAAACAATCATCTCTGCCTAAAGCCAGCACAGTGGCTCAGTGGTTAGCGTTGTTGCATTTCTGTTGCTGAAAAGCCTGTGTTCAAATCTCACCAAGAAGCACATCTATAAGGACCTGGGGTTATTTCTTTAGCCGTAGTTTGATTGTCTGATGTATGTGTATGTATGTATGTGTATGTCACACATTGAATTATATAGAAGAAATGACCATCACCTATTTAGTGCAATGTGATGGCTCAGTGGTTAGCACTGTTTCTTTACAGTGAGTGAAATCTGTGTTCAAATTTCTAAAAATGTCTTAGGTTACTTCTTTAGCCAGGGGTTTGATTGCTTTTTTATGTACTCCAGAATTGCGTTATGTATATAAGAAATGACCTTCTTCTACTTAAGGCGGCTCAGTGGGTTGTACTGTTGCTTTGCATTGTCAGACACCTGGGTTCAAGGCCTAATAAGGAAAATGTATGTAAAGACCTTGGGTTAGTTATTTATCTATAGTTTGAGTGCTTGTTCTATATACTACTTCAATATATAGAAGAAATTACCACCTCTGACTTAGGGTGAAGCGGTGGCTCAGTGGGTTGCACTGTTGCTTTGCAATATTGGACCCCTGGGTTCAAGGCCCACTAAGGAAAAGAACTGCAAAGCCCTTAGGTTAGTTCTTTATCTATAATTTGATTGCTTAGTCTATATACTATTATATGGAAGAAATGACCACCACTGGCTTAAGGCCCAGTCACACTAAACAACTTACCAGCGATCCCAACAACGATACAACCTGATAGGGATCGCTGGTAAGTTGCTAGGAGGTCGCTGGTGAGATGTCACACTAAGCGACACTCCAGTGATCCCACCAGCAACCTGACCTGGCAGGGATCGCTGGAGCGTGGCTACACGTGGAAGATGCTGCGCTTGGTAACTAAGGTAAATATCGGGTAACCAACCCGATATTTACCTTGGTTACCAGCGCACACCGCTGGCTCCCTGCACACCTAGCCACAGTACACATCGGGTTAATTACCCGATGTGTACTCTGCTACGTGTGCAGGCAGCCGGCTTCTGCGGACGCTGGTAACCATGGTAAACATCGGGTAACCAAGAAGCCCTTCCCTTGGTTACCCGATATTTACCTTCGTTACCAGCGTCCGCTGCTCTCAGCTGTCAGTGCCGGCTCACTGTTCCCTGCACTTCCTAGTGACAGTACACATAGGGTTAATTACCCGATGTGTACTCTGCTACGTGTGCAGGGAGCAGGAGCCGGGACTGACAGCTGAGAGCGGAGGACGCTGGTAACGAAGGTAAATATTGGGTAACCAAGGAAAGGGCTTCTTGGTTACCCGATGTTTACCGTGGTTACCAGCGTCTGCAGAAGCCGGCTCACTGCACATTTAGTTGTTGCTCTGTCGCTGTCACACACAGCGATCTGTGCTTCACAGCGGGAGAGCAACAACTAAAAAATGGTCCAGGACATTCAGCAACAACCAGCGACCTCACAGCAGGGGCCGGGTTGTTGCTGGATGTCACACACAGCAACATCACTAGCAAGTTGTGCCTCAGCAGCGATGTTGCTAGCGATGTTGCTTAGTGTGACGGTACCTTAAGGTGGTGCAGTGGTTAGCATGTTACCTTCCAGTGCAAGAAACCTGTGATCAAATCCTAACAAATAGAGTCTTGTAATGACCTTGGGTTTCTTTAGCTACAGATGAAAATTCTGAATGATTTTAATTAGCAAAAAATATATATATATATATATATATATATATATACCATTTCAGAAATATTATGCCAAGTCATGTTCCCCAGAAGGGCCACCATTCTAACCACAAGTGTTGTCTTCTAGTACAGAGGATTTGAACCCAGGAGTCCAACACTGAAACACAACACAGCTTTCCACTGAGCCACTATGTCACCCTAGGGAAGGAGATGGTAAATTACTCTATATATTTCTGTATATAGAACAAGCAATCAGACTGCAGCTAAAGAAGTAACCCAAGATCCTTACAAAGTCTCTCTGTGATAGGATTTGATCCCAGGTTCCCTGCTCTGGAAAGTAGCAATTCTAACCACTGAGCCACCATCTCACCCTATGTCAGAGGTGGTAATTTCTTCTATATAATGCAGTAGAATATTGTAGAACAAGGAATCAATGAACTAACACAAGGTCTTTTCAGTTGTTCCCTTTGGTAGGATTTGAACCCAGGTGTTCACCCTGGAATAACACCTATGCTAACCACTGAGCCAATGTGTTGCCTAATGTATAAGATGGTCATTTCTTCTACATAATGAAGTTTGGCAGTATATAGAACAAGCGATCAAAAGCTCTACTAAACAAGTACCCTAAGATCTTTATAGAAGTTGTTCTCGGTAGGATTTGAACACAGGTTTGCTGCACTGTAACATAACAGTGCTAACCACTGAGCCATCAGATTGACATATTATATATATAACAGGCAATAAAAATATACAGCACAAAGAGTCTTTTCAGATGTTTTTCTTAGGGATTTGAATACTTGTCTTCTACATGGCAAAGGACCGATGCTAACCACTGAGCCACCATACCGCTCTACTAGAAGGAGATCAATTCTTCAATATAACACCAATCAACATTTACAAATTCAGGGACTAAATAAATAAATACATTAATTGAATTATTTAAATGGCAGATTGTGTATCAGTTCTTTATAGAGTTTATGATCTCTGCTTGCTGTCATTGAATGGCCTCTTTGATTACTTGTAGGACACTTGAGACAAGCTCTTCTCGCTGCTTTCACACATCCGGCTTGAGCTCTGCGGCTCAATCCGGCTGTGCAAGCTATGCAATGGATGCGGTGAACACACCGCATCCTTTGCATATGTTTTTCCTTTGCGGCCAGTCCGGTTTTTGCCACTTGCGGCATGCTACTGAGCATGCGCAGTGGCAAAAACCGCATGCGGCGGCCGGATGCGGTTATTGCCGCATCGCGCCGCATCCGGCCGCCATTGGCATGCATTGAAAAATGCGCCGCATCGGCCGAATGCGGCGCGATGCGGTTTTTTTTTGCCGCACGAAAAAACGTGCCAGGCAACGTTCCATCCGGCCGCCGCATCGGCTAAATCTGCCGCATGCGGCAAAAACCGGACCGAACGGGAGCCCATGCGGCACAATGCGGCACTAATTAAAGTCTATGCAGGAAAATCGCAACCGGCAGCAAACAAAAACGATTGCGATTTTCCTGCAAAGTGCCGGATTGTGCCGCATTGCAGAAACCGGAGGTGTGAAAGCAGCCTTAGGGGTACTTCACACACAGCGAGATCGCTACTGAGAGCGCTGCTGAGTCACGGTTTTTGTGACCTCATTAGCGATCTCGCTGTGTGTGACACTGAGCAGTGATCTGGCCCCTGCTGTGAGATCGCTGCTCGTTACACACAGCCCTGCTTTGTTTTTTTATTGTTGCTCTCCCGCTGATAAGCACACATCGCTGTGTGTGACAGCGAGAGAGCAACAATCCTGAATGTGCAGGGAGCAGGAGCCGGCGTCTGACAGCCTGCGGTAAGCTGTAAGGTGGTTACCCGATATTTACCTTCGTTACCAGCCTCCGCAGCTCTTGCGCTGCCAGTGCCGGCTCCTGCTTCCTGCACACGCTAAGCTAAGCGGTGTGCGCTGGTAACTAAGGTAAACATCGGGTAACCATACCCGATGTTTACCTTAGTTACCAGTGTCCGCAGCTTCCAGACGCCGGCTCCGTGCAAGCGCAGCGTCGCTTGCACGTCGCTGCTGGCTGGGGGATGGTCACTGGTCGCTGGTGAGATCTGCCTGTTTGACAGCTCACCAGCGACCATGTAGCGACGCAGCAGCGATCCTGACCAGGTCAGATCGCTGGTGGGATCGCTGCTGCGTCGCTAAAGTGTGCCGGTACCCTTAAGGCCACGTCACACTAAGCAACATCGCTAGCAACATCGCTGCTAAGGAACAACTTTTGTGACGTTGCTAGTGATGTTGCTGTGTGTGACCTCTAGCAACAACCTGGCCCCTGCTGTGAGGTCGTTGGTTGTTGCTGAATGTCCTGGGCCATTTTTTAGTTGTTGCTCTCCTGCTGTGAAGCACAGATCGCTGTGTGTGACAGCGAGACAGCAACAACTGAATGTGCAGGCAGCAGGAGCCGGCTTCTGCAGACGCTGGTAACCACGGTAAACATCGGGTAACCAAGAAGCCCTTACCTTGGTTACCCGATGTTTGTTTACCTTCGTTACCAGCGTCCGCCGCTCTCAGCTGTCAGTGCCGGCTCCTGCTCTCTGCACATGTAGCTGCAGTACACATCGGGTAATTAACCGGATGTGTACTGTGGCTATGTGTGCAGGCACTGGCAGTGTGAGACCGGCGGACGCTGGTAACGAAGGTAAATATTGGGTAACCAAGGTAAGGGCTTCTTGGTTACCCGATGTTTACCGTGGTTACCAGCGTCTGCAGAAGCCGGCTCCTGCTGCCTGCACATGTAGCAGAGTACACATCGGGTAATTAACCCGATGTGTACTGTGGCTAGGTGTGCAGGGAGCCAGCGCTAAGCGGTGTGCGCTGGTAACCAAGGTAAATATCGGGTTGGTTACCCGATATTTACCTTAGTTACCAAGCGCAGCATGCTTCCACGTGTAGCGACGCTCCAGCGATCCCTGCCAGGTCAGGTTGCTGGTGGGATCACTGGAGCGTCGCAGTGTGACATCTCACCAGCGACCTCCTAGCAACTTACCAGCGATCCCTATCAGGTTGTATCGTTGTTGGAATCGCTGGTAAGTTGTTTAGTGTGACTGGGCCTTTATCCTGCCCTTGTTTGCAGATAGAACTTACACCCATCCAACCCTAATTACCTCTATTTTTTTATTTTTTTTAGGAAAGTTATAAATAGGTACAAAAATAAGCATTTTTTTCCACCAGAAAAACAGAGAGCAGTCCTTGAAGAAGTCCTTGATGGCGTCTGTGTCCTTCAGCCGCCACACCTTACAGACTTATATTATCTGGATGGGGTTAATGATTAATGCCAGGTTTTCTTCCTGTTTTTTCTTTTTATCTATCGCCATATTCTGTATGACCCTTATGTCATGGCGCGGTGTCAGAGTTTCTGCAATCAGCAGACTCAGTTTTTACTAGTTCACACCTTGTGAGCCTGGACTGTCACTGACATACACTCATCCGAGTGGACCATGACCCGGGTATATAGTAGCGTTCACATAATAAGCATTTGGAGCATAATTTCACGTGCCAGATAAAAAAACGCAGCAGCATTTTTCAGCTCCAGCAAAGTGGACGAGACTTATTACCACTTTGCTGTTTGTTTTTTAAATTCTACAGAAACTGCACATCCGCCTCCCATTCACATCAATAGGAGGTGCAGTACCCAGCCACGGCCACTATCAGAAGACGGAGCAGCTCCAAAACTGAGCATTTCTGTCCGCCTGCTACCACCGGGACCGAGATCAGCTGATCAGCGGTGGTGCGGGGTGTCTTCCCCAGGCTGAGCAGACAGTGATAACCTATCCTAAGGACAGGCCATCAATGTAAAAGTAATGGACAACCCCTCTAAGTCTACCTTCAACCTTAAAAACTATAAAACTCATTTATCCGTACATGACTTCATCACGAACGTCAGCAAACAACAAGTTACCAAAGACATAGTAAGAAGCACAATTATAAAATGCAGGTAACCCAAGTTACCAACTTTGTTGCAGCATCAACTACTCATCATCGTGGGAACTGAAACTAACGGTCCCCGTGCTCCTTATTGCCATCCTGTGCTCCTCATTGGCCTCCTGTGCTCCTCATTGGCCTCCTGTGCTCCTCATTGGCCTCGTGTGCTCCTTACTGACCTCCTGTGCTACTTAATCGCCTCCTGTGCTTCTTATTGGCCTCCTGTGCTTCTTATTGCACTCCTGTGCTCCTTACTTATTGCCCTCCTGTGCTCCTTATTGCCCTCCTGTGCGCCTTATTGCCCTCCTGTGCTTCTTATTGCCCTCCTGTGCTCCTTATTGCCCTCCTGTGCTCCTTATTGCCCTCCTGTGCTCCTTATTGCCCTCCTGTGCTCCTTATTGCCCTTCTATGCTCCTTATTGACCTCCTGTGCTCCTTATTGCCCTCCTGTGCCCCTTATTGCCCTTCTGTGCTCCTTATTGACCTCCTGTGCTCCTTATTGACCTCCTGTGCCCCTTATTGCCCTTCTGTACCCCTTATTGCCCTTCTGTACTCCTTATTGCCCTCCTGTGCTCCTTATTGCCCTCCTGTGCCCCTTATTGCCCTTATGTGCTCCTTATTGACCTCCTGTGCTCCTTATTGACCTCCTGTGCTCCTTACTGCCCTCCTGTGCTTGTTATTTACCTCCTGTGCTCCTTATTGCCCTTCTGTACCCCTTATTGCCCTTCTGTACTCCTTATTGCCCTCCTGTGCTCCTTATTGCCCTCCTGTGCCCCTTATTGCCCTTATGTGCTCCTTATTGACCTCCTGTGCTCCTTATTGACCTCCTGTGCTCCTTACTGCCCTCCTGTGCTTGTTATTTACCTCCTGTGCTCCTTATTGACCTCCTGTGCTTCTTATTGACCTCGAATTTTCAGATTGCAGTGAATTGTGGCTGAACATTCCCATCTGCTTTGTCCTGTAGAACTGTAAACTAGGGACCTTGGAAACTCTGAATTATTGCACTCCTGTGCTCCTTACGTATTGCCCTTCTGTGCTCCTTATTGCCTTCCTGTGCTCCTTATTGCCCTCCTGTGCTCCTTATTGACCTCCTGTGCTCCTTATTGATCTCCTGTGCTCCTTATTGCCCTCCTGTGCCCCTTATTGCCCTTCTTTGCTTCTTATTGACCTCCTGTGCTCCTTATTGTCCTCCTGTGCCCCTTATTGCCCTTCTGTGCTCCTTTTTGCCCTTCTGTGCTCCTTATTGCCCTCCTGTGCTTGTTATTTACCTCCTGTGCTCCTTATTGACCTCCTGTGCTCCTTATTGACTTCGAATTTTCAGATTGCAGTGAATTGTGGCTGAACATTCCCATCTGCTTTGTCCTGTAGAACTGTAAACTAGGGACATTGGAAACTCAATTGTGACTGCAATGTGAGAATTACAATTCATGAGCCATTGGGCAAGTTTTGCTACCTAGTATTGTAACGATACAGTATACAGCAGTGTTGGTTGATATAAGAGTATACAGATGTATAAGGACCCTCGTGTGCTGCCCCCCCAATATAGAACATTATATATATATATATATATATATATATATATATATATATATATATATATATATATATATATATATATATATATATAAAATTGATGGATAGATAGATAAATAAAAAATAAAAGGACTATATATGAGCCGCTTTTTCCCAGCATGATTTTATGATAATTTGTTGGGAAATGTTTATATCATACGTGTCTATATGTGGCCATCCAGAGGTTTCGATGTGAATTTATGCCTTGCAATGGTTTTCTTAGTCAATTCGTTTTTTTAAAGGTTTGGGAAAACTCCCGTCCCTCTTTTCCTCACCCTCCCTGGGTCCAGCACCGAACCGCCGCCATTGCTCCCGGTGTCTATTATTCAACCAATATCTTTCCTCATTGGCTTTGCCTCAGTTAATGTCTCGAGTCGCTGAGCTCAGTTACTGGCTGCAGATAATAAAACATGGAGAGCAGCGCTGGACCTGGGGAGGGTGAGTAAAGCATTTTTTTTTTTTTTTTCTGTGCCTGGGGACGAATTTTTCGAAACCCAACAGTCGCTTTTATTACATTTTTGGCAAGTGTGGATATAGCTGTACATAGTAATAATGAGCAAATCTGCCCAATCTCGATTACGTACAGGAAATAAACATTTTTAGCTGCTATTTTGCCCGTAACCCTTTAGGCTTCTTTTCGGCAAAGTCTTGGGTGGCTACATCCATACCATTGACTTCCATGACCCCCGTGTACATCTGGATTAGAGATTCGTAAAGGAACAAGCGAGAATATAATAGAAGAATGCAATATGTGGTATGATCGATGTATTAGGTCAATGTGCGTCCAATTAGCTGTAATAAAACTTGTTTTCTCCTGTAATTTCCTACTAACAACGGATCCTATTAGTTTCTCAGTGATCCATGGCCAGGACCTCGCCGTTTCACCAGCGCCGGCGGTGCGGAAAGCCACACGGTGAGGATCAGCGAGGATGGGGTATTAATTTGGGTAACGTTGTGATGGTTGCTGTGGGGACTGAGAGCGCCGGATGCAGAATTTTGTTTATTCCTTTCCTTCAGGGTTTCTTTTTTTGCGTTGTTTTGTCTCTTGATGTAACTGTTTGCAGCAATTCTACGCGTGCAGCATTCAGAAAAGGGCCGTCAATGTGTTCACCGACGGGTAAATGTCATTACAAAACACGATCGGGAAATTCTAGCAGCCAAAGAGGACGAGAGTCAGGAAGTGTTCTGCTGTATAAAAGAATAATTTGTGCTAGGAGTAAAAGACTGACGACCAATCAGATGTCTGCTTACATTATAGAATGCGTCTCTGCAAAATGAGAGCTGAAATCTGATTGGTCATAATTAGCTTTCTATTTGATATAGTGTAGTAGCTGAATGTCCTGGATCGTTCAGCAGGAAATATCAGAACCTGTATACAGTGGGCTCCCCCTTGTGGTGGTTGCTGGCATATAGCATATTAGCATATTACCATTTAAAAGGGGTTGTAATAAATTATTTATATATATATATATATATATATATATATATATATATATATATATTTATTTTTTTTATTATTATTTTTTTTAAAGTCAAGGAATGTGCTAAAATGATAACATAACTAATGCACCAGCAAGCCACCACCATAATGGTGCAGCTGATCTAGTCCCCGCCGGTCTGTAGCTACTTCCAGGGAGCTGGTCACCTGCCAAGTACATGACCTCTGTCAATCATTAGCCCAAGGACTATCACCTCCATAAAGATAAAGTATGAAATAAAAAAGTTGAACGTCTCATGTTTCCTCCCTCTCCTAACCTTGCTAAACCCAATATTACCATCTCCGTGTGTGCTTCTATCATTAGGCCCCTCTCTTGGGGTTGGTTATATGTGACTCGGATCTTTTTTACTCCCTACATCCGATCACTCGCTCGCTCATGTCACCTCCACCTCAAATACATTTTTAGAATTTGACCTTTTCTTACCTTTGACTCTGCAAAGACTCTTATTATCACTCTTATTCAGTCTCGTCTGGATTATTGCAACCCACTACTAATCGGTCCCCCTCTTAGGGTACTTTCACACCTCCGGTTTTTCTTCTGCGGCACAATCCGGCACTTTGCAGGAAAATCGCAACCGTTTTTTTTTGCTGCCGGTTGCGATTTTCCTGCATAGACTTTAATTAGTGCCGCATTGTGCCGCATGGCCTTGCGTTCCATCCGGTTTTTGCCACATGCGGCAGATTTAGCCGATGCGGCGGCCGGATGGAACGTTGCCTGGCACGTTTTTTCGTGCGGCAAAAAAAACCGCATCGCGCCGCATTCGGCCGATGCGGCGCATCTCTCAATGCATGCCTATGGCGGCCGGATGCGGCGCGATGCGGCAAATACCGCATCCGGCCGCCGCATGCGGTTTTTGCCACTGCGCATGCTCAGTAGCATGCCGCAAGCGGCAAAAACCGGGCGGGCCGCATGGGAAAAACTTATGCAAAGGATGCGGTGTTTTCACCGCATCCGTTGCATAGCTTGCACAGCCGGATTGAGCCGCAGGGCTCAAGCCGGATCTGTGAAAGTAGCCTTACTAATCTCTCCCCTCTCCAATCCATCCTGAATGCTGCAGCCAGGATCATATTCCTTTCCAACCATTCCACCGATGCCTCTACCCTGTGCCAGTCATTGCACTGGTTGCCTATCCGCTACAGAGTACAATATAAACTTATCACTCTCATCCACAAAGCTCTCCACAGTTCTGCACCGCCCTACATCTCTTCCCTCACCTCTGTCTAATCACCCAACCTATGCCCTCTATTCCACTAGTGACCTAAGACTGTCATCCTCTATAATCCGAATGTTACGGTCGCCGAGAGGCGGCGAGTATCCGGGAGTGGACCCACTGGGCCGTACACCAGACTCCCCTGGAGGAGATAACCTAGAGCTACAGGGATTGTCAGGCGCAGCCCCAGTGGGGCCTAAATACACGGCAGCCAGGACCAGTGGAGTCGGCTTTGACGGACTGGTGAGTGTCTGATGTCCAGTACAGATGTCCTCAGATATGACAGCATGGATGTAGTGACTCAGACGTGGCAGCACAGAGGTGGAAACTCAGACGTGGCATCATGGAGCTAGTGGCAGCAAGCTGGCTCTAAGAAGAGAGACAGGTTGGCGGAACAAGTAACTAGTACCAGGACAAGAAACACAGAACTAGACACAGTAGCGGGTACGCGAGCGGAGAACTAGCAACGCAGTAAGAGTAAGCAACGTTGCTCAGGCACCTCCCCTTAAGGGAGGCAGTCTTAAATACCTTTAGGGTAATAGCTGACCTCAAGGATCACTTCTGGGTAATGGGACACCAGCCCTTTAAGAAAGGGGGTGTGGCCGCACACACACCCTATGGGCACTCCCAGAAGGCCTGCGTGTGGCATGGAAGCAGGAGGAGGCCGCGGCAGACCCAGGGGCAGGAACAGAATGCATGGGACCAGGGGGCAAGTGAGGAGAATGGCACCCTCTCCGGGGCCTTGGAGAGTGCAGGGGTGCTGTACCGGGACCTAGCACTACACTGAACCTCCTACTCCAGTCTCCAGGACTTCTCTTGAGGTGCACCCAGGGCTGTATTTTGCCTTCGTGCTGCCCTAGGCACTTTAAGTGGTCGCGCCCCTTAGTGACAACGTAACACTATGAGTTTTCGCACACAACATCTGTTTAAGGCAGATCTACTCTGTAAAACACTTGAAAAAGTATCAATGAGAAACGAAGGGCACTAACCCCCCCCCCCAATGGGGATCACCACAGGCACATCAAATCATAGCATGAGTATAAAATATTCCCACCACACCGTCCCCACTTATATACTGTGACTGTCACACTGCCCCTAATAAACTACACACTGCCCTCCCTTATAAATTATACCCACCACACCTTCCTCAATTATGAAATATGATCTGCACATTGACCTCACATCATGTTGCCCCCTCCTCACAATGTCCCATGCATGCTGCCCCCTCCTCACAATGTCCCATGCATGCTGCCCCCTCCTCACAATGTCCCATGCATACTGCCCCCTCCTCACAATGTCCCATGCATGCTGCCCCTTCCTCACAATGTCCCATGCATGCTGCCCCCTCCTCACAATGTCCCATGCATGCTGCCCCCTTCTCCCAATGTCCTATGCATGCTGCCCCCTCCTCACAATGTCCCATGCATGCTTCCCCCTCCTCACAGTGTCCCATGCATGCTGCTCCCTCCTCACAATGTCCCATGCATGCTGCCCCCTCCTCACAATGTCCCATGCATGCTGCCCCCTCCTCACAGTGTCCCATGCATGCTGCTCCCTCCTCACAATGTCCCATGCATGCTGCCCCCTCCTCACATTGTCCCATGCATGCTGCCCCCTTCTCACAGTTTCCCATGCATGCTGCCCCCTCCTCACAATGTCCCATGCATGCTGCCCCCTTCTCACAATGTCCCATGCATGCTGCTCCCTCCTCACAATGTCCCATGCATGCTGCTCCCTCCTCACAATGTCCCATGCATGCTGCCCCCTCCTCACAGTGTCCCATGCATGCTGCCCCCTCCTCACAATGTCCCATGCATGCTGCCCTCCCCCTCACAATGTCCCATGCATGCTTCCCCCTCCTCACAATGTCCCATGCATGCTGCCCCCTCCTCACAATGTCCCATGCATGCTGCCCCCTCCTCACAATATCCCATGCATGCTGCCCCCTCCTCACAATGTCCCATGCATGCTGCCCCTCTCCATGAGCTCCTAATGCTGCCTTCCTCTTTTCCATAATGACACCTCCATGCTGCCCCATTCATCATACTAAGACCACCACACTAACGCTTATGCTGAGACCCCCCCCCACACACACACTACCCCACTCTTGATATTGACTCCCCTACATTGCTCCACTCCATACTGAGCCCACACATGCTGCCCCTTCTCCATAATGAGCTCCCAATGCTGCCCCCCTCTCATTCTGAGTCCTTACACTCCCCCCATCGATTTTGTCATTGCACTATCCCTCAACCCTTGTCCTCTGTCTCTAGCATTGGCCCCTCTCTCCCATTCCCCCAGCAGCAGCCTCTCTCCCCTGCCTTCAGCAGCAGCCTCTCCCCCAGCATCAGCCTCTCTTCCCCAGCCCCCCCAGCATCAACCTCTCTCCCCCCAGCGTCCCCCAGCACCAGCCTCTCTCCCCCCAGCCTCCCCAGTTTCAGCCTCTCTCCCCCAGCTTTCCCCAGCATCAGCCTCTCTCCCCCAGCTTCCCCCAGCATCAGCCTCTCTGCCCCCAGCATCAGCCTCTCTGCCCCCAGCATCAGCCTCTCTTCTCCCAGCCTCCCCCAGCATTAGCCTCCCTCCTCCCAGGCTCCCCCAGCATCAGCCTCCCCCCTCCCAGCCTCTCCCAGCATCAGCCTCTGTCCTCCCAGCCTCCCCCAGCATCAGCCTCCCCCAGCATCAGCCTCTCTTCTCCCAGCCTCCCCCAGCATCAGCCTCTCTCCTCCCAGCCTCCCTCAGCATCAGCTTCCCCCTCCCAGCCTCCCCCAGCATCAGCCTCTCCCAGCATCAGCCTCTCTCCTCCCAGCCTCCCCCAGCATCAGCCTCCCTCAGCATCAGCCTCCCTCCTCCCAGCCTCCCCCAGCATCAGCCTCCCTCCTCCCAGCCTCCCCCCTCCCAGCCTCCCCCAGCATCAGCCTCTCTCCTCCCAGCCTCCCCCAGCATCAGCCTCTCTCCTCCCAGCCTCCCCCAGCATCAGCCTCCCTCAGCATCAGCCTCTCCCAGCATCAGCCTCCCTCAGCATCAGCCTCTTTCCTCCCAGCCTCCCCCAGCATCAGCCTCTCTCCTCCCAGCCTCTCCCAGCATCAGCCTCTCTCCTCCCAGCCTCCCCCAGCATCAGCCTCCCTCCTCCCAGCCTCCCCCAGCATCAGCCTCTCTCCTCCCAGCCTCCCCCAGTATCAGCCTCTTTCCTCCCAGCCTCCCCCAGCATCAGCCTCTCTCCTCCCAGCCTCCCCAGTATCAGCCTCTCTCCTCCCAGCCTCTCCCAGCATCAACCTCCCCCAGCATCAGCCTCTCTCCTCCCAGCCTCCCCCAGCATCAGCCTCCCTTAGCATCAGCCTCCCTCCTCCCAGCCTCCCCCAGCATCCGCCTCTCTCCTCCCAGCCTCCCCCAGCATCAGCCTCTTTCCTCCCAGCCTCCCCCAGCATCAGCCTCTCTCCTCCCAGCCTCCTCCAGCATCAGCCTCTCTCCTCCCAGCCTCTCTCCTCCCAGCCTCAGCCTCTCTCCTCCCAGCCTCCCCCAGCATCAGCCTCTCTCCTCCAAGCCTCCCCCAGCATCAGCCTCCCCCAGCATCAGCCTCCCTCTTCCTAGCCTCCCCCAGCATCAGCCTCCCCCAGCATTAGCCTCTTTCCTCCCAGCCCAGCCTCCCCCAGCCTCAGCCTCCCCCAGCATCAGCCTCCCTCCTCCCAGCCTTCCCCAGCATCAGCCTCCCTCCTCCCAGCCTCCCCCAGCATCAGCCTCCCCCAGCATCAGTCTCTCTCCTCCCAGCCTCCCCCAGCATCAGCCTCAGCCTTGCTCCTCCCAGCCTCCCCCAGCGTCAGCCTCCCCCAGCATCAGCCTCCCCCCTCCTAGCCTCCCCCAGCATCAGCCTCCCCCTCCCAGCCTCCCCCCTCCTAGCCTCCCCCAGTATCAGCTTCTCTTCCCCCAAGTCTCCCCCAATATCAGCCTCTCTCCCCCCACCACATGCGCAGATCTCCAGTCTGCATTAGAGACACCCCCATGCTCCTTATGAATTTTCAGCTCTGCGAGCACTTACCTGCTCCGGGGCCCACTGTCATCTTCCTGGCTCACGTAAGTATCCTCTTCTGACACCGGCTTCCATTGCGGTGTCCTCTGCGGCGTCCTGCTGTGAGCTCTGCATGTGAAATCCACACAGCATTGGACGCAGCACAGAGGAAGGAGCTGATTGGCGCGCCTGTGACCTCGGAAGTGCAGGCGCCGGCAGTTCCGGGGTCAATCAGCTCTCTGTGCCCGGCCGCCGCAGTTTGTTTGCATTCGCGTCTTAATTGATGCGGATACAAATAAATGGAGGTGCACCTCTTCCCCCTCCCCCCTCCGAAAATACAGCGGATTTAATGGATATGTAAACAAAAAAAAAAAAAATGGTTTTTTTACTGCTAGAAGGTGCCGCCCCCCCGCATCCTGCCGCCCCAGGCACGGGACCACGGGTGCCTAATGGTAAATACGGCCCTGGGTGCACCAATTCTCTGGAACGCAATAACCAAGAAAATTTGCCTAATTCACAAAAACCACAGTTTTAGGCATGTCCTATAGATGCATTTCTTTAGACTGGCATTTCACATCACCTCACTTATCGTTGTGAATTTACAAAGTTTTCTTCCATATCTGGTCCCATGCAACTAGTTCCACCCTCCATGTACTTCATAGCCGTTTATACCTGTACAATACACACAGCGGCTGGTGACCGGTTCATGCAGCGATATATGAATCCCCTATTGATTATATTGATGACCGGACCACACAATACAAGCACTTTTACCATGTATCGTTTGTGCCCCCCATTTCCTCATAGACTGTAGCCTGAGAGCAGGACCCTCACTCCTCTTGGTATCTGTTGAATTGTGATATTCTGTAATGGCTGATATTCTCTGTACATGTCCCCTCTGTATTGTAAAGTGCTGCGGAATATGTTGGCGCTATAGAAATAAAAATGATTATTAGTATTATTAAAAGCATTAAGTTTTTAATGTCTTTACAGTAAAATGTGCCAGCATCGATTATTTGTCAGTGTTTTGGAGAGCATCCAGCGGCATCGCAGTGGTCTGAACGGTGCGCTCATCAATGCCCCCACAGCATCGGAAAAGAGCAGGCCAGATTGGGAGCTAACGGTGATCCGGCCAGCTTCAGAGCAGCACTTACAAACTCTATGGGAAAGAGCTAGTCAGCACTGCGCATGTTAGTTCCACCACTAATAGACTGCAGGGGTGGGGGGGGTAACATAACAGACAAGCCGCAAACAATAAAATAACTAAAAAAAAAAACCTCAATCCATAATTTCTTAATAAAAATTCATTTGCTGCTTAATTTTATAAGTGCTTACAATTTTACCCCTTAAAAAACTCACAAGAATAATCCTGTAAGGAGGACTTGTCCGGTCATCAAGTCTTTGTGTTCTTGGAAATGCTTGAATGCTCCTTAAAGTAATATTTCTTCAAAGACGTCAATGTTGTTCCTCCGTTACTCAAAATATGAGCACCCGAGCATGGTAGTGCCCACTCATCACCAATCGTCACAAGCACCCGAGCATGGTAGTGCCCGCTCATCACCAATCGTCACAAGCACCCGAGCATGGTAGTGCCCGCTCATCACCAATCGTCACAAGCACCCGAGCATGGTAGTGCCCGCTCATCACCAATCGTCACAAGCACCCAAGCATGGTAGTGCCCGCTCATCATTAATTGTTACAAGCACCCGAGCATGGTAGTGCCCGCTCATCATTAATCGTTACAAGCACCAGAGCATGGTAGTGCCCGCTCATCGCTAGTTGTTACGAGCACCCGAACATGGTAGTGCCCGCTCATCATTAATTGTTACAAGCATCCGAGCATGGTAGTGCCCACTCATCACTAGTTGATACGAGCACCCGAGCATGGTAGTGCCCGCTCATCACTAATCATTACGAGCACCTGAGCATGGTAGTGCCCACTCATCACTAATCGTTACGAGCACCCGAGCATGGTAGTGTCCGCTCATCACTAATCGTTACGAGCACCCGAGCATGGTAGTGCCCGCTCATCACTAATCGTTACGAGCACCCAAGCATGGTAGTGCCCGCTCATCACTAATCGTTACGAGCACCAGAGCATGGTAGTGCCCGCTCATCACTAATCGTTACGAGCACCCGAGCATGGTAGTGCCCGCTCATCATTAATCGTTACAAGCACCAGAGCATGGTAGTGCCTGCTCATCACTAATCATTACGAGCCCCTGAGCATGGTAGTGCCCGCTCATCACTAATCATTACGAGCACCTGAGCATGGTAGTGCCCACTCATCACTAATCGTTACGAGCACCCGAGCATGGTAATGTCCGCTCATCACTAATCGTTACGAGCACCAGAGCATGGTAGTGCCCGCTCATCACTAATCGTTACGAGCACCAGAGCATGGTAGTGCCCGCTCATCACTAATCGTTACGAGCACCCGAGCATGGTAGTGCCCACTCATCATTAATCGTTACAAGCACCAGAGCATGGTAGTGCCCGCTCATCATTAATTGTTACAAGCACCAGAGCATGGTAGTGCCCGCTCATCACTAGTTGTTACGAGCCCCCGAACATGGTAGTGCCCGCTCATCATTAATCGTTACGAGCACCTGAGCATGGTAGTGCCCGCTCATCATTAATTGTTATGGACACCCATGCATGGTAGTGCCCATTCATCACTAATCTCTACGAGCACCTGAGCATGGTAGTGCCCGCTCATCACTAATCATTACGAGCACCTGAGCATGGTAGTGCCCGTTCATCACTAATCATTACGACTCGAGCACCTGAGCATGGTAGTGCCTGCTCATCACTAATCATTATGAGTACCTGAGCATGGTAGTGCCCACTCATCACTAATCATTGAGTACCTGAGCATAGTAGTGCCTGCTCATCACTAATCGTTACGAGCACCCGAGCATGGTAGTGCCCACTCATCACTAATCGTTACGAGCACCCGAGCATGGTAGTGCCCGCTCATCACTAATCATTACGAGCACCCGAGCATGGTAGTGCCCGCTCATCACTAATCATTACGAGCACCTGAGCATGGTAGTGCCCGCTCATCACTAATCATTACGAGCACCTGAGCATGGTAGTGCCTGCTCATCACTAATCATTATGAGTACCTGAGCATGGTAGTGCCCACTCATCACTAATCATTGAGTACCTGAGCATGGTAGTGTCCGCTCATCACTAATCGTTACGAGCACCCGAGCATGGTAGTGCCCACTCATCACTAATCATTGAGTACCTGAGCATGGTAGTGTCCGCTCATCACTAATCGTTACGAGCACCCGAGCATGGTAGTGCCCACTCATCACTAATCATTGAGTACCTGAGCATGGTAGTGTCCGCTCATCACTAATCATTACGAGCACCTGAGCATGGTAGTGCCCACTCATCACTAATCGTTACGAGCACCTGAGCATGGTAGTGCCCACTCATCACTAATCGTTACGAGCACCTGAGCATGGTAGTGCCCACTCATCACTAATCGTTACGAGCACCAGAGCATGGTAGTGCCCGCTCATCACTAATCGTTACGAGCACCAGAGCATGGTAGTGCCCGCTCATCACTAATCGTTACGAGCACCAGAGCATGGTAGTGCCCACTCATCACTAATCATTACGAGCACCCGAGCATGGTAGTGCCCGCTCATCACTAATCATTACGAGCACCCGAGCATGGTAGTGCCCGCTCATCACTAATCGTTACGAGCACCAGAGCATGGTAGTGCCCACTCATCACTAATCATTGAGTACCTGAGCATGGTAGTGTCCGCTCATCACTAATCATTGAGTACCTGAGCATGGTAGTGTCCGCTCATCACTAATCATTGAGTACCTGAGCATGGTAGTGCCCGCTCATCACTAATCATTGAGTACCTGAGCATGGTAGTGCCCGCTCATCACTACTCTCCACATAATCAGACAACTTGTTACTCTATTCGTCATTCTATTTATGTCCACATTGAAGGCATCAAGGTAACTGTAAATTATTAACTCCTACAAATGTTCTAGTCACTTTGTAGAAAACTCGCCCTGCAGGAATTACTGCAGAAAAATCAATCTCATTATCCCTGGAAGTATAAATCTGCAGAATCTCTGCCCAGTAGTGTCAGGAAGGAGCCCGTCCTAGGATCACATGCCAGTATTTGCATATGTCGAGCTCCAAATGTCAACAGTAAATTGCTGTATCCTCAGGGGCTTTGCTGCTGCAGAGTAGAAATGTAGCAGGAGATACAGCAGAGTATGGGGATGAGCAGGAGACATTTATCAAAAGCAGAGCAGGCTGTTTAACCTTCACGTCACCTTGAGAAGCTCCTGTCTGCCGCTACTGGCTCCTATTATGGTAAAAGGAGGCAAATGACAACACAGTCCCAATTCTACACTCCTCATCATGGGTGATGGGAAAGGTCTTATTTTCCAATTAAAAAAAAAAGAATTGATGCTACATAAGTCCCTGTAAAATATCTTTTAACATCATAATTTTTTAATGTATCTTTAAAGCTGTCAGAGCAACAAATCCCCTTCATTAAAGGAATAGCCTATATATACATGGCTTGGGTACCGTACATAGCTTCAGACCATGCAGTGACTATGGGGACCGTGAGCTCAGCACCGGGCCCGGCCCCCGCCCATCGACACAATGTCAGCTGAATCTGCATCTTCAGGATAGGGTACCATTGAATAGCATGGAGGATCAGAGAGCCAGGGGGTCCTTGATCCACCACAATGGCCATGAAAGAAGTATCATGGGTGAAAAGAGGAGGGGGTCAAGAGCCTCATAATTAGTGAACGTGCCAAAGGACCCTCTTCTTGTTTCTAAAAGTTAGTACATTTCAGCCACCTATTGTGCTGATTATATTTTTGAGGAAGGGGGGACTAATTACTACTTTTGCGATGGGACTCTGATTCCTATGTACGCCCCTGATTAGCATGCCCACGTAATATGCCATAAGTATAACAACTAATTGGGAGCAGGGAAAAGGATAAGTGGTGCCTCACCAGAATCCAAAGGAACACAGGTGCCAGGAACAAGTGGCTGGATACCTACCACTCCTTAGCAATAATGGGGCGGGGCCTCAACCAACATAGCTGATACCAGGAAGCAACATTATTCTGTTGGCTGAGGCCCCGCCCCTTCTGGTCACATGGGTATGTCATCAGCACAGGTCCTTCTAGTTACTTTGTAAAATGATTTTATAATAGAATTAGCATAAATAACAAGGGGGGGATTGAGAGGCAGGGAATCACTATGAATATCCACCCCAGCTTTCAGCTGATCGGCAGCTGCTGTCACTCAAAAAGCTGCTAATTTTACAAACTTTACTTGCTTGTGTTTCAAAACCTATACATCCGAGCTGACCACTAATGGTATGTAGAGAATCAGCCTGATAGTGCCAGTATAGCACTGGCTTTAGATCATATAGGAAAATCCTGGTGATTGGTGCGCTTTAAAACTCATTTTCCCAGGAATATTAAACCTGACATCCCCACATGTATACCGCTACAGGGGATCTCAGTCGACTTCATCATCTTTTCCTTTTCCAACCCATGCTGTGAATAAAATGGTGTCATGTCAGCGTCTTCAACACAATTACTGTCAGAAGCCTCCCACCGACAGAACACATGCTATTGTCACTTATATAATAGAGGATGATATCACCTAATGGGCAGTAATAAGTGCGCGGAGCCAGTTATTATAGCCCGATAATATATTATGTCAGGGAGAAGAGAAGTCTCACCGGTGACTATCTTGTATCTGCACAACCAAAGTATGCACAACTGGGGAAATATAGATTACAACTGCACCCAGATCCTGGGCCAACTTGTCAGATGTTGCATTTAAAGGGATGAGTATATTCACACTCACATGTACTGGCACTGACTACTGAGAGACCACCAAAAAAAGAAAAGCTCCCTAGGGAAAAGGTTGGCAATAGCCTCTTCACAAAAGAACAGTCTCTCTAGCACCACCTATTGGATGTAGCTTTAAAAGGAGACTTGCCACATCACATAGACTATACAGCCCAGCCAAAATCTTCCCCCAAAAGGAAAAGACCTCCACTTACAGATATCTGTTTCATAGTTTTTGCTCAAGAAACATTGAACCCTAAATGGTCAATAAACCTTTCCTAAATCACTAGTACAAGAAAATATAAGTAAATTTGTCATATATCTGTTCAAATAAATATGCTTCTTTCTCCACTTATGAGCCATTTCTCTCTCATTCACTATAAAAACCAGCTAAAATCTATGTGATTACAGGCAAGATGGTCTGCTAGTGCACTGAGGCATCAGACTACAGCTGCCTAGTGTAGTCTATGGAAAGATTGGTTAGTGGGGGGAAAGAGCAGGGAGAAAGGTGAGAGTAGGGAAGAGGAGAGAGGGGAGGGAGTGGGAAGGGAGGAGAGAAAATTAGGAGAGAGATTGAGGGAGAGAGAGGAGAAAGTGGGGTGAGGAGAGAGTGGGGAGACAGGAGACAGTGGGGAGAGAGTGAGGAGAGTGGGAAGAGAAGAGACAGTGGGAAGAGAGGAGAGAGCAGGCAGAGAGGAGAAAGCAAAGAGATAGGAGGAAAATTGGAAGAGAGGAGAGAGCAAGGAGATAGGAGAAAATGGGGAGGAAGGGGAGGGAGGAGAGAGTGGGGAGATAGGAGACAGTGGGGTGAGAATGAGGAGAGGGAAGAGAGTGGGGAGAGAAGAGTGAGTGGGAAGAGAGGAGAGAGCGGGCAGAAAGGAGAAAGCAAGGTGATGGGACAAAATGGTAATAGAGCGGGGAGAGAGGAAAGAGCAATGAAAGAATGGGGAGAGAGGAGAGCGTGGGGAAAGAGGAGAAAGTGAGAAGAGTGGGGAGAAGGAGGGAGTGAAGAGAGATAAGAGAGTGGGCGTAGAGGACAGTGTGGGGAGAGAGGAGATGATGGGGACAGAGGAGAGAAAGTGAGGAGAGAGTAGGGAGAGATGAAAGAGGAGAAAGTGGGGAGGGAGGTGGGGGTGGGGGGAGAGGAAAAAGGAGAATGTTGGCAAAGAGGAGAAAGTAAAGTTGTGTGGAGAGAGGGTAGCGTGGGGAGAGAGAGAGGTGGAGGTGGAGGTGGGAGAGAGGAGAGAGTGGAACATGAGAGAGATTCTGAACATGTAATACTTAGAGACTGGAGAGCAGCATTCCCTCATGCCTCTGTGTGCTGTGTATAGGAGACATCAAAGCAGTCTTCACCCACTAGCTTGGCTGCAACTATAAACTATAGACAGAGCCTTCAGAGGGGAAAACTGGTGAAATATGCCGGATACAATTGTGATAAGTAGTGTTAATCTTCATGTATACACAAATAGCATCTTATTTTGAACAAGTCACCTGACACAATATGTACACGCTAATAATAAACCAGTATGCAATAAGCTCCCCCTAGTGGTGGCCGCAGAGGATCTTTTTTGTCAAGTTTTAATTCAATGCAGGGCATTTGGAGCTTTGAATTGGCAAAACAGCACACATTGTTAATAACATATATATATATATATATATATTTTTTTTTTTTAAGGAATTAATCAGCACAGAATTTATGACCTTGAAGATAAAGTGGAATCTGAGAAATGGATAAACTCGTTTGCAGGTAATTTAAAATGTTTTTGAAAAAGAAAAGGCTTTATGGGAAGCAAAAAAACTGAGATCCGTTTAATTTAATACTCTCTAGAGAATATATCATAAACCAATGCGGCGTCTAATGACTACATGGTGACAGACGCTCTTTCAAGTGCAGGAGCTTTATTCTGTTGTCACCAGGTAGTAACTTCCAGCCGCTTATATGTGTAATTGGTTTTGCGGTGTCACAAACAAACACTTTTAAAGCAGCAAATGCACAAAAATGATTTGTGCTCGAACTTTTTGGGATAAGTTAACCCCATAAAGTCCAAGCTGCCTTTTTTTTTTACTGACACACATGTATTATGGCTCAAACATTATTTTTGCAATGGGTTTTGTTAAAATTTTGCACCGTTTGTCTTCTGTAGCCCTTGTGTTGTACTGTTTATTGCTGGCTGCACAATGAGTTAACTTAGAACCCATAAGGGAGCTCTCTATGACACCTGAGGGGAGTTTGTAACTGTCTTATCTGGGGGTTTTTCAGCTCTAACCACATCAAAGTTGATTGTGTGGAAAAACAAAGCGCCTGTAATAGCCATACTGTGCAAATTTTGTTTTTCTTTTCTTCAAATTTAAAGGAGTTGTCCTGATTATTTTCTATTGATAGTCTACCCTAAGGATAGGTCATCAATATGTGATCAGTGGGAGTCTGACACCCGGCGCCCCCGCCGATCAGTTGATCACGCTGCTGGCGTTGGACGGATGTGCACAGTTGCAGAGCAGAATGGCACAGCGCCATCAATTTAGTGGTGGTCACAGCAGGTAACTGCAAATCTACCTTTATTCATTCAAACAGAAGCGGGTGTGCAGTACCCGTCCGCAGCCACTATACAGTTGATGGCGCTAAGCTGTGCATTTTTAAAAGGTATATGTCACTAGACAGACTTCAAGGGTAACCAGATTTTCAAGTAATCTTTAGTCCTTTGTGTGTGTACATGAGGAATAACATTGTAGGTGGCCATTATATCACTTGAATTCTGCATTTTCAACAGTTTTGCTCTCCACATACTCACTCTCAATTTGCAATCCACTCTGAGCTGGTGGTAGACTACTTGCTATGATTTCTCTTAGGCTGGACTCACACGAGCGTATGGCATACGATGCGAGAGCATCGGATGCGATATGCTAATGTCCCCGGCTCAGGCTCTGCTGCGAGCGTGAGCCGGGTGTCATGCGACTGTAACCCGATCTTGCGATCGGGTCACAGCTGTGAAGCTGAGTGCAGGTGCTGCGGAGGAGAGGGTGGGATTAATCCTCCCATCTCCTCCACTGTCAGCCTGTGCGTAGATCGCACTGCACTGGGATAACATCCGAGTGCAGTCCGATGTATCTCTCGCATCCATTCACTTGAATGGGTGCGAGAGATACGGCGGTAGCAGCAAAACGCTGCATGCTGCCGCTTTTCTCGCATCCAGAATCTGGATGCGAGAAAAGCTGACCAACAGCTCAACCTCATTACCTAACATTGGTCAGAGTGCAATGCGAGAATTTCTCGCATTGCACTGGTCCGATTTTCACGCTCGTGTGAGCGTACCCTTATACACAGAGCAATGCAGAGATGGATTCCTGCTCTTCATTACTTTTTAGTACATAGAGACAAGCAGCAGAAGAAGAACATTATACAGTAGTACTGAACAGTGTAGATGCGAGTCCAGCACTGGGGGGGGATAAACAAATAATTTATAGAAAGCAGCAGCATGGAGGACATTATACAGTAGTACTGAACAGTGTAGCTGTGAGTCCAGCACTGGGGGGAGATACACACATAATTTATAGAAAGCAGCAGCATGGAGGGCATTATACAGTAGTACTGAACAGTGTAGCTGTGAGTCCAGCACTGGGGGGTGGGGATAAACAAATACTTTATAGAAAGCAGCAGCATGGAGGACATTTTATAGTAGTACTGAACAGTGTAGCTGTGAGTCCAGCACTGGGGGGAGATAAACACATAATTTATAGAAAGCAGCAGCATGGAGGGCATTATACAGTAGTACTGAACAGTGTAGCTGTGAGTCCAGCACTGGGGGGGGGGGATAAACAAATACTTTATAGAAAGCAGCAGCATGGAGGACATTATACAGTAGTACTGAACAGTGTAGCTGTGAGTCCAGCACTGGGGGGGGAGATAAACAAATAATTTATAGAAAGCAGCAGCATGGAGGACATTATACAGTAGTACTGAACAGTGTAGCTGTGAGTCCAGCACTGGGGGGGGAGATAAATAATTTATAGAAAGCAGCAGCATGGAGGGCATTATACAGTAGCACTGAACAGTGTAGCTGTGAGTCCAGCACTGGGGGGGGAGATAAACAAATAATTTATAGAAAGCAGCAGCATGGAGGACATTATACAGTAGTACTGAACAGTGTAGCTGTGAGTCCAGCACTGGGGGGGGAGATAAACAAATAATTTATAGAAAGCAGCAGCATGGAGGACATTATACAGTAGTACTGAACAGTGTAGCTGTGAGTCCAGCACTGGGGGGAGATACACACATAATTTATAGAAAGCAGCAGCATGGAGGGCATTATACAGTAGTACTGAACAGTGTAGCTGTGAGTCCAGCACTGGGGGGGGGATAAACAAATACTTTATAGAAAGCAGCAGCATGGAGGACATTTTATAGTAGTACTGAACAGTGTAGCTGTGAGTCCAGCACTGGGGGGAGATAAACACATAATTTATAGAAAGCAGCAGCATGGAGGGCATTATACAGTAGTACTGAACAGTGTAGCTGTGAGTCCAGCACTGGGGGGAGATAAACACATAATTTATAGAAAGCAGCAGCATGGAGGGCATTATACAGTAGTACTGAACAGTGTAGCTGTGAGTCCAGCACTGGGGGGGGGGGATAAACAAATACTTTATAGAAAGCAGCAGCATGGAGGACATTATACAGTAGTACTGAACAGTGTAGCTGTGAGTCCAGCACTGGGGGGGGGAGATAAACAAATAATTTATAGAAAGCAGCAGCATGGAGGACATTATACAGTAGTACTGAACAGTGTAGCTGTGAGTCCAGCACTGGGGGGGGGGAGATAAACAAATAATTTATAGAAAGCAGCAGCATGGAGGACATTTTATAGTAGTACTGAACAGTGTAGCTGTGAGTCCAGCACTGGGGGGGGGATAAACAAATACTTTATAGAAAGCAGCAGCATGGAGGACATTATACAGTAGTACTGAACAGTGTAGCTGTGAGTCCAGCACTGGGGGGGGGGAGATAAACAAATAATTTATAGAAAGCAGCAGCATGGAGGACATTTTATAGTAGTACTGAACAGTGTAGCTGTGAGTCCAGCACTGGGGGGAGATAAACACATAATTTATAGAAAGCAGCAGCATGGAGGGCATTATACAGTAGTACTGAACAGTGTAGCTGTGAGTCCAGCACTGGGGGGGGAGATAAACAAATACTTTATAGAAAGCAGCAGCATGGAGGACATTATACAGTAGTACTGAACAGTGTAGCTGTGAGTCCAGCACTGGGGGGAGATAAGCACTGTATAGAAAGCAGCAGTATGGAGAAAATTAGACAGTGGTACTGAACAGTGTAGATGTGAATCCAGCACTGGGGGGGAGATAAACAAACACTGTATAGAAAGCAGCAGCATGGAGGACATTATACAGTAGTACTGAATAGTGTAGCTATGATTTCAGCACTGGGGGAGATAAACAAACACTGTATAGAAAGCAGCAGCATGGAGGACATTATACAGTAGTACTGAATAGTGTAGCTATGATTTCAGCACTGGGGGAGATAAACAAACACTGTATAGAGAGCAGCAGCATGGAGGACATTATACAGTAGTGCTGAACAGTGTAGATGTGAATCCAGCTCTGGGGTGAAGTAGAAAATTGCTAGAAAAGTCTCTTTTTGCAGTTTTCTCATTCTGCTCCTCAATCCTTCCCTGGGCTGTTTAATCTGACAGCACACTGTGGATGAAGTCTGCCTTGAGCAAGACAGAGTTGAGCTGCTTTTTGGAGTGGATGACAAGTGCAGGAGGCAGGGAGAGAAGTGTCTCATAAGTGGAGAAAGAAGAATATTTCTCTGATAAGATATATTACAAAGTTTCATATAGTCGTACTATTGATTTATGAAAAATGTGTTGACAGTACAATTCCTTATTAAAGGGGCATCTCCTCCCTGTAAATCCCCAACCACCCCACAAGGGCACTATAGGTACAGAAAGCACTTTTAACAAATCGGGCACATCAAGGAGGGCAATAACCCTTTAAGCTAGCATTGCCTTTGGTATTGTTAGCAAGTTCCATATTCAAAATTATGTTCCACAATAAATATCCAATTTCTCAGCCCAATTTTAGCTGCAAAATCATGTACCGTTATTTAGTCAGAAACATTTTTTTTTCCAGAAGAGCAGAATATCAGATTGTTATGCTTCGTAGATGCCCGGCTCCGACTAGGAATGTCCTGGGGGATTTTCTGACTCGTGATGCAGAACAGTCCCAGGGTTTGGGTGTGGGCTGTGTGCATTATACCGCCAGCTGGAAAACATTAATAATATCCAGCATGTGAGCCGTGCAGGACTGGTACAAGAATGTCATACTTTACATATTTTTCCCTTTGCACATACAGTCATGACCTAAAGTGTTGGCACCCTTGAAATTGTTCCAGAAAATGAAGTATTTCTCCAAGAAAATTATTGCAATTACACATCTTATGTTATACACGTTTATTTCCTTTATGTGTATTGGAAGAACAGAAAAAAAAAACTAAGAAAAAAAGGTAAATTGGACATAATTTCACACAAAACTCAAACAATGGGCCGGACAACATCGTTTACACCTTCTATTTAATATTGGGTTGCACACCCTTTACCCTTTGGAATAAATAACTTCCCTCAGTTGCGTCCACAAGCTTCTTACTTCTCTCACCTGGAATTTTGGACTCTTCTTTATAAACGTCTCCAGGTCTCTCATATTTCAAGGCTTCTTCTCTTCTCCCAACAGCAATTTTAAGATCTCCCCACAGGTGCCAATGGGATTTAGATCCGGAATCATTGCTGCCTTTTCAGATCTCTTCAGTGCTTTGCTTCCATCCATTCCTGGGGGCTTCTTGAAGTGTTTGGGGTCATTGTACTGCTGGATGACCCATGAATTAAAATGCAAACACAGCTTTCTGACTCTGAGCACTACATTGCACCCTAAAATCCTTTGGTAATCTTCAGATTTCATGGTTCCTTGCACACTGTCACTGTCAAGGAACCCAGTGCCAGAGTCAGCAAAACAACCCCAAAACATCTTTGAGCTTCCACCATGCCTGACTTTAGGTGCTGTGTTCTTTTCTTTTCCATTTTCAGTAAACAGTAGACCCGGAATGCCATCTAATTCCCCCCCCCTCCCCTCTCCCCCTCCCTAGTTACCTCCTTGCAACCATCCATGGTTCACCCCCTCCCTCCACCTCTCTCTCTCTCTCCTCCCATTTCTTATCTTCCTTTCTTACTCTCTGGTTCTGGTTGTTTGGAAGCCTCGTTTTGAGGATTAAAGAGTAAATTGTAGGTTGACGCTATACATATTGGGTATTGATTAACCTAAAAAAAGTTGCAACATGCATCAGACATGATTGTCGGTGGTTTGATAGGAAATATGAATCATAATCAAAGGTTATCATACTATGAAGAAAAAGACATGGATCGCACATCCCAAAAATACATTGATCTAAAGCCGCTAGGCAAAAAATTAAATAGAACATGAGGTTCTTTTGTTACCATTCTGATCAGATTGTATTAAGCCCACTGCCACGTCACGGCAAACCTCTTGAGTGGGTCCCTAACCTGACCTTTTTGTGCGGCACTGTGCACTGACCACCGCCGCAGCGATAAAACGCCAGCAGGGCGGGCGACCTGGTGCCTCACAGCACCCATGCTGCAAGGCGAAGCCCCCAAGGCTCCAGGCCGCGCCGCCCCACTGACACGACACCACCACGACAGCAGCCACCACACAGCACCAGCACGCAGTGAGAGGAGCTGTGCACTCACCTCCCACTGGCTCCCATATGTGAACTGGGAGCAAAAAGAAGGCTGGCCCCTCTTGCAGTCTCCTGCTGATTAAAATCACCTGTGCCAAATGGGGAGAGTGCAGATCCAAGCAAAAAAAAGAGGGGGATAGCCTGATATAAATACCATACTATGTCTTTTTCTTCATAGTATGGTATTTATAATCAAAGGTTATACTACCACATGTTACAGCGTTGTTCTCTTTGTGTATTATTGTCAATGATACCTGAATTTCTTCTTTTTGTAATGTAACTTCCTACAATAAAAATTGGTTGGGAAAAAAACAAAAAAAAAGCAAAAAAGGTAAACAGTAGAATGATGTGCTTTACCAAGAACCTCTATCTTGGTCTCATCTATCCAAAACAAGCTTTCCCAGAAGGATTTTGGTTACCAGTATAGCTTTGTTATGTCTCTGTGTCAGCAGTGGATTCCTCCTGGGTCTCCTCCATAGCATTTCATTTTATTCAGATGTGGATGGATAGTTTGTGTTGACTCTGATGCCCCCTGAGCCTGCAGGACAGCTTGAATTTATTTGGAACTTGACTGGGGCGGCTTATCCACCATCCGGACTATCTTGCATTACAATCTTTCACCAATTTTTCTCTGCTGTCCTCATCCAGGGAGATTACCTACAGTGCCATGGGTTGCAAACTTCATTGTGTTGCGAACTATGGACAAAGAAACATCAAGATCTCCGGAAACTGACTTGTAACCTTGAGATTGTTGATATTTTTCAACAATTTTGGCTCTCAAGTCCTCAGACAGTTCTCTTCTCGTCTTTCTGTTCTCCATGCTTAGTGTGACACATACAGACTTACAATGCCAAAATTGAGTCAACTTCTCCCTTTTTAATCTGGTTTCAGGTGTGATTTTCTTATTGCCCACACCTGATACTTGTCACAGGTGAGTTTGAACGAACATAAAATGCTTTAAACAAAGGTTTTTACCGTCAATTTTGGAAAAGCATCAACAATTTTGTTAGGACAATTACCTAATATACTATTATTTTAGGAATTGCGCCCCCATGGCAGCTTCATGACTAGGGATGACCAAATGAAAAAAATGGCAGGTCACTTGTGCTGTGGTCACGTCAGTAATCTGTCGCTGTCTGACCGGAAACTGATCCCCAGGGGAGCTTTTGATGCTTTGCTTATTATCATACACAGCAACTAATATCAGGAAGCAAAGCTGCAGTGTAAAGCACAGAGGGTGGATTTTAACCAAAAGGCTTGCAATTTAGATACAATGTTTTGAAGGCGCGTCTCAGTTGGATGGATTTCTAGTTCCTAATCAATGGTAATATCCTGCTTTCTAGCAATTCAGCACCGGCTGTTAATTTTGGAGGCTGCTGACTGCAAAAATAGTGTTATAAATCAGTGCAGCCAGGTAATTCTGACAAGGTCACCTCTGGATACACCAGACACTCTGTGCCCCCCAGCTAATTCGGCAGGGAACGGATGAAAGTCAAATGTCCGCACAGATTATGGTGGATATGATTCAGCAGCCGCCATGTGACTGACGCGGGATAAGGTTTATCGCCTGTGTATACTGAAATACTTCTCCACTGTTTACTCTAGAAGACGTCACTTCATTTTCTTAAAGTGAAGGTGCCCTTCTTGTGCTATGTATTTAAAAGGGACAGTCCTTCTTCTCTCACTTGCGTATAAAAGGACGAGCGGGGCCGGTGACATCTACATCACATCTACTGATACCTGCGAGAAAGTATCACGAGACCTGACGTCACCTTCAAGCACTCGCCTCTCTATGTACAAGGGAGTGGAGCAGGACTAGCCCTTTAAGATTTTCCAGTAGATGTCACCACTGGGATCCATGCCCTACTGGGGTGGGTGGAATTAAGCGATTGCCGAGCTATTCTGAGCCCTTAACATGCGCAGCATTAGCTCAGTAACACGAGTTTAATCCAAAAGGCTTTTTGCATCTGTATTATACTCTTGTGAAATTGATTTTAAAGGGGTTGTCCACTACTCAGACAACCCATCCTCATTCCACATGTATACCCCCATTACAAAGCTTATCCTCACCTCCGATGCCGGCACCATTCCAGCAGTGTCGCCACTCACTCATCACTAGTTAGGAGTACTGAGCACCTGAGCATGGTAGTGCCCGCTCATCACTAGTTACGAGTACAGAGCACCCGAGCATGGTAGTGCCCGCTCATTACTAGTTACGAGTACTGAGTACCCAAGCATGGTAGTGCCCGCTCATCACTAGTTACAAGTACTGAGCACCTGAGCATGGTAGTGCCCGCTCATCACTAGTTACGAGTACAGAGCACCCGAGCATGGTAGTGCCCGCTCATTACTAGTTACGAGTACTGAGCACCCGAGCATGGTAGTGCCCGCTCATCACTAGTTACAAGTACTGAGCACCTGAGCATGGTAGTGCCCGCTCATCACTAGTTACAAGTACTGAGCACCTGAGCATGGTAGTGCCCGCTCATCACTAGTTACAAGTACTGAGCACCTGAGCATGGTAGTGCCCGCTCATCACTAGTTACGAGTACTGAGCACCCGAGCATGGTAGTGCCCGCTCATTACTAGTTACGAGTACTGAGTACCCGAGCATGGTAGTGCCCGCTCATCACTAGTTACAAGTACTGAACACCTGAGCATGGTAGTGCCCGCTCATCACTAGTTACGAGTACAGAGCACCCGAGCATGGTAGTGCCCGCTCATTACTAGTTACGAGTACTGAGCACCTGAGCATGGTAGTGCCCGCTCATCACTAGTTACGAGTACTGAGCACCTGAGCATGGTAGTGCCCGCTCATCACTAGTTACGAGTACAGAGCACCCGAGCATGGTAGTGCCCGCTCATTACTAGTTACGAGTACTGAGTACCCAAGCATGGTAGTGCCCGCTCATCACTAGTTACAAGTACTGAGCACCTGAGCATGGTAGTGCCCGCTCATCACTAGTTACGAGTACTGAGCACCCGAGCATGGTAGTGCCCGCTCATTACTAGTTACGAGTACAGAGCACCTGAGCATGGTAGAGCCCGCTCATCACTAGTTACGAGTACTGAGCACCCGAGCATGGTAGTGCCCGCTCATTACTAGTTACGAGTACAGAGCACCTGAGCATGGTAGAGCCCGCTCATCACTAGTTACGAGTACTGAGCACCCGAGCATGGTAGAGCCCGCTCATCACTAGTTACAAGTACAGAGCACCTGAGCATGGTAGTGCCCGCTCATCACTAGTTACAAGTACTGAGCACCCGAGCATGGTAGTGCCCGCTCATCACTAGTTACAAGTACTGAGCACCCGAGCATGGTAGAGCCAACCCATCACTAGTTACGAGTACAGAGCACCCGAGCATGGTAGTGCCCGCTCATCACTAGTTACAAGTACTGAGCACCCGAGCATGGTAGTGCCCGCTCATCACTAGTTACCAGTACTGAGCACCCGAGCATGGTAGTGCCCGCTCATCACTAGTTACCAGTACTGAGCACCCGAGCATGGTAGTGCCCACTCATCACTAGTTACGAGTACTGAGCACCCGAGCATGGTAGTGCCCGCTCATCACTAGTTACAAGTACAGAGCACCCGAGCATGGTAGTGCCCACTCATCACTAGTTACAAGTACTGAGCACCCGAGCATGGTAGTGCCCGCTCATCACTAGTTACAAGTACTGAGCACCCGAGCATGGTAGAGCCAACCCATCACTAGTTACGAGTACAGAGCACCCGAGCATGGTAGTGCCCGCTCATCACTAGTTACAAGTACTGAGCACCCGAGCATGGTAGTGCCCACTCATCACTAGTTACAAGTACTGAGCACCCGAGCATGGTAGTGCCCACTCATCACTAGTTACAAGTACTGAGCACCCGAGCATGGTAGTGCCCACTCATCACTAGTTACAAGTACAGAGCACCCGAGCATGGTAGAGCCCGCTCATCACTAGTTACGAGTACAGAGCACCCGAGCATGGTAGTGCCCACTCATCACTAGTTACAAGTACTGAGCACCCGAGCATGGTAGTGCCCACTCATCACTAGTTACCAGTACTGAGCAGCCGAGCATGGTAGTGCCCGCTCATCACTAGTTACCAGTACTGAGCACCCGAGCATGGTAGTGCCCGCTCATCACTAGTTACCAGTACTGAGCACCCGAGCATGGTAGTGCCCGCTCATCACTAGTTACGAGTACTGAGCACCTGAGCATGGTAGTGCCCGCTCATCACTAGTTACGAGTACAGAGCATTTGTGGTTTTCATATTAATGATTTTTATCCCAATTGTCGCAGATTTATGAGTGGTTTATTGAGGAAACCGCAGTGAACACCAAAGATGAAGTTCTTCTTCCCTCTGATTCTCCGGGATCAGTCTCTCTGGTCTGCGTTCAGCTTCATTTTCATGCATGAAGAGAAGTTTTCCCGTACGCCCCCTCACAAGCCTCAGCGAGGACACTGTATCCAGCATTCAGTACGGCTGTACATCTTGTATACTGAGCCTCCTACGGCAAACACCATGACGTAAGAAAAAGGCTGATTGTTTCTGTTGAGAACAGAATTGGATAGTGATTCTTCACATCCATTGCCAGTGCGGAGATTAAAGGGATTGTGCCGCAGCGGTCCCATCCGCATCAGGAGGTGAGCACTGCTGATGCCGGAACATCTCCCCATACCCACCAGGACATATGCCTGATTGACAGGTGACAGGACATTAGCAGCAATGATTACCTCTATATAGAAAAGTGAACGTCTCCTTCAAGTTTACAGCTTTAGTTCTGCATCTTCATACCCTCCTCAAGGCTGAACGGCCTTCTGTATCTAGTACAGTATATAGTCTGTGTCCCCGAATAATATAGATTATGAGAAAAGATGACTGTGCAGTATATATGGTTAGTGGGCCGCTTGTCTTGGGATACACCCACAATTGTCCATTACACAATATATACCATGTGTGCGTTTTGTGGTTTTTTTTGTTTATTTGCAGTTTTTGTGTGTTATTCCGGATTGCTTTTTGGTAAAAAAAATAAAAAATCATAGAAAATTATTTTTTTCCTTAGCACAAAGCTGAGTTAAAAACTCAAGTTTTTGAGGAGGATTTGGAGAGTTTTGGCTCCTAAAAATGATTTATGCTGCAAAAATGCGAAGTGTGAACACAGCCTAAACCTATATCTACAGGATCACAACATTTGGGGACATTTTCTCTTTAAAAATAAAGGAAACTCATTGAATCAGGACATCAAACCCCCACAAAAAACCTTCACAGAAAAGAAAGGTCCCTGTTCATAGTACTGGCAGGACCCCATGATAAGAGGCGGCGGGGGGCAGACGACCACCCACCCCGATCATGGGGAGGTGGATGCTTAGTATTTTAGCTGCACTAGGATCCCGGATAATAGCTTAGGCCTCAACAATAGGCTGTAAGCCAGCAATGGTGCACTACATGTACCTGGGTGACTGGCGCCTTGTCTGTGTGCATCTACAATACTGAGCCACCACGCTCATCACTGATGGTCCATATGTGAGTGGCTGTCACTGGGTGGCTGTCACTGCGCGGCTGTATCTGGGTGGCTGTCACTGGGCAGCTGTCAATGCGCGGCTGTCAATGCGCTGCTGTATCTGGGTGGCTGTTACTGGGTGGCTGTCACTGCGCGGCTGTATCTGGGTGGCTGTCACTGCGCGGCTGTATCTGGGTGGCTGTCACTGGGCAGCTGTCACTGGGCGGCTGCCACTGGGTGGCTGTCACTGCACGGCTGTCACTGCGCGGCTGTTTCTGGGTGGCTGTCAGTGCGCGGCTTTCACTGGGTGGCTGTAATTGGCTGTCACTGGGTGGCTGTCACCAGGTAGTGAGTCAGGAGGGGAGATACGCCAGAATGAATCATTCAATTGTGTGAAGGTCATGTTTTTTTACATACAAGTCCTCCCGTATGAAAATATTGACCTTTTATTGTCTGGTCAGGATACTATTTTCTTTTGAAATAAGATTATGCAAATTCTAAATATGAAAGGAAGGAGGGAGTGATGGATGGAATAAGGAATAGAGGGAAGGTTGGGAGAAGGGAAGGAGGGATGGATAAAAGGATGAATGGAAGGAGAGATGGATGGAGAGTTGGATAGATGGATGACGTGACAGAGGGAGTAATAGATGAAAGGATGGATGTAGAGAGTGATGGATGCAGAGAGGGATATATGGAGGAAGGGAGAAAGGGAGGGATGGATGGAGAGAAGGAGAGATGGATGAGTGAGGCATAGATGGAGATATGGATGGATAGAGGGCGGGATGGAGTGAGAGATAGATGGATGGAAGGATCGATGGAGGGAGGGATGGAGAGAGGGATAGATGGATTAAGTGAGGGATAAATGTAGAGAGAAATAGATAAATGGATGGAGGAAGGGATAGATGGATAGATGGAGGGATAGATGGAGAGATGGATGGATGGAGTAAGGGATAGATGGATGGATGGATAGATGGATGGATGGATAGATGGATGGATGGAGTGATGGATGGATGGAGTGATCGATGGATGGAGTGATGGATGGATGGAGTGATGGATGGATGGAGTGATCAATGGATGGAGTGATCAATGGATGGAGTGATCAATGGATGGAGTGAGGGTTAGATGGATGAATGGAGGGAGGGATGGAGAGAGGGATAGATGGAGAGATGGATGGATAGATGAATAGATGGAGGGAGGGACGCAGTGAGGGATAGATGGAGAGATGGATGGAGTGATGGATAGATGGAGAGATGGATGGAGTGATGGATAGATGGAGAGATGGATGGAGTGATGGATAGATGGATTGAGGGTTAGATGGATGAATGGAGGGAGGGATGGAGAGAGAGATAGATGGAGAGATGGACGCAGTGAGGGATAGATGGAGAGATGGATGGAGTGATGGATAGATGGAGAGATGGATGGAGTGATGGATAGATGGAGAGATGGATGGAGTGATGGATAGATGGATTGAGGGTTAGATGTATGAATGGAGGGGGGGATGGAGAGAGAGATAGATGGAGAGATGGATGGAGTGAGGGATGGATGGAGAGATCTTGGGATGGATAGATGGTTGGAGGGAAGGATTGAGGAAGGGATAGCTGGAGGGAGGGATGGATGGAGGAAAGTAGGGAAGGTGGGGAGAAGGGGAGGAGGGTGGGATAATGTACAGTCGTATGCCTTGCTTTTAAGCTTCAGAATGAACATTTATATAGTTCTGTGTCTTGCTCCTTTAAGTCTGGTGGGTAAATGTGTATCTTTCTTCTTGATGTGTTGCGGTCTTGACAGATATCTCTAGCACCCTGAGACTCCGGGGTGAGAGGCTTTTGGCATCTCACGTCCAGACCAAGTGTGACTAGAGTTGTCATCTGGAAGCTATGACGGATCCGCTCAGACTCCCCCCTCCCGGCCGCCCCTCTCTGCACCTACACTGTATATAACAAGCGCTTGTTAATGCTTCATCCAGCTGCGGCCCTGTATAAACCAGCAGGATTCGGATGATCCTGCAATGGGCGCCGATTGTGCCGTGTAAATTAACCCCGTCATCACTGCACTATACATTCAAAATAATACAACTTTGATCATCTCAGCTTCCGTGTTTAGCGCCATTCGAGGACCCCAGCGACCCCACAATCAATGTCATTACGACTTTAAGCGACATTGTAGGTAAGAACCTGAAACGCGTTGGGGATGGGTCTTCGCTCCCGAGGGCTCTGATGAGGGTTTTCAAATACACATGGTCATTTTCTTAAAACCTGGAGGAAATAAAGACAGTTTTAAAGTTTTAATGACTGCTGGAAGGCGTATCCTAATACAGGCTGCGAGCACATCATGAATATTGAGGGTAAGGGGAGACGGATTAAAAGAAGAAGTGACCCCTTCCCTTGTACGTGAGGTATGTGATACAAAACCACTTGCTCAGCTGAGAAGGAACTTATGAAGAAACGAGGACTATGCATAACCATAAAAAAATGACATTCACTTGAGTAGGTATTCCTGCTGCATTTTCATCTCGGTGCTGGCAATTACGGGGTTACATTATGCCGTGATGCACAAGGCTTTCCCAAATCACCAGTATTTAGTGCGCTTTAGATTTGGATTAAAGTAGGCTGAACTTGATACACTTTGGCAGGATTGGCCAAAGATATAAAATAACAATGGAGGTTTTCCCACCTCCAGACACTGCTGTGGATCAATCATAAACTGCTCTTATAGTTGGTGCCAACTTCAAAAGCAATGACTCCCATGGAGCTGGTGATCGGCGTTACTTTACCTGTACAGCTCTCATTGACACTAATGGGAGCTCCATCAATATGCAGTCGGTGAGCGCCCTCTGGTGGCAGCTGGAGAGAGACAGAATTTTATTTAGGCTTGTGGCTTGGAAAGGAAATAGAAATATATACAATAATTAAAAGATACAGAATGACATTAATTAGAGTCCAAATTCTGTGCTACTTTAAAAATATGCCCAAATTTCCAATAAATCAATATTAAGGGGGCTTTACATGCAGCGACATCACTCTTGATGTCGCTCGTGAAAGCACCCGCCCCCGTTGTTTGTGTGTCACAGGCAAATCGCTACCTGTGGCGCACAATATCGCTAAGCCCCATCACACGGACTTAACTGCCTAGCAACGTCGCTGTGGCTGGCGAACTGCCTCCTTTCTAAAGGGGCACTTCGTGCGACGTCACACGGCAGGCGTCCAATAGAAGCAGAGGGGTGGAGAGCAGCCGCATGAAAGTCATGCCCACCTCGTTGCAGGAGGACGCAGGTACGGTGTTGTTCCTCGTTCCCGAGGTGTCACACGTAGGGATGTGGGCTGCCTCAGGAACGACCAACAACCTGCGTCCAGAACGAGGAACGATATTTGGGAAATGGACGACGTGTCAACGATCAACAATTTGGTGAGTATTTTGCGGTCGCTCATACGTGTCACACGCAACAACGTCGCTAACGAGGCCGGATGTGCGTCATGAATTCCGTGACCCCCAACGACATCTCTTTAGCGATGTCGTTGCGTGTAACGGGGCCTTAAGACTTTGAAATTTACAGCAATTTGTTCCCAATGAGAAACTACAGCTCCCAGCATGCTGAGTGCCAGGATCTGCTGGAAGTTTTGCTCAGAGCCCCGGGCGTCTATAAAATATTCCCATGCGGCAAATTTAGCTGTTTTTTTTTCAGTAGTGAATGTATTATGGATCCCCGGATCTGGTTGTGGGACGCCGTGTGGCTGCAACTTATTTCTCCATGCCAGATTCACACACCATTGATCACAGATAACTGCAGTGAAAATAGCGGATTAATGAGGAAGAATGCGGCTGCCATCCTTAGAGTCACGCTGCGCCCTTGGCAAGCGCCCAGCGCTGATTCTGGCTTTCTTCCAGGCTTCCTAGATCACAGTTATCTGGAGTAGGATGTTCCGATAATCATTGTGATTATTTACAAATAAAACAATACATCACCTTATTCCTGAACTGGCGGGAGACGGGGGCCGGGGTGCGGTATGAGGAACGGGAGGCATCACAAGGACGTTATTCAGATTGGGCCAAGGGGACGTCATCCTAAAACAAACGAGCTTGGGACCCAAGTGCACATGTAAAAAAAATACATAAATAAATTAATAAATAAATAAAAAAGTGCAATAACACAAATAAACACATTAAATTAGTGACAAAGAAACAAACAGAACATAAAAAAAATGCAAAACACCAAAATTCAGAGCAAGCCCTCTACTGATGGACCTATGCACCCAAGGCTAAGCCCCCTATGGATGGGGGATGTACCTGCCCCTGTATATCATGTAGGGTGAAATGATCCCTATTATAGCACCATCGCAACAACACCACAATGAGCTGCAGGAGACTCTACCATCCTGATACAATAGATGACAGGTGCAGCACTAGAGGAGTCTTGTCAATGGATGTTTATTTGATGCCTGCTCATCACTAGTTACGAGTACAGAGCACCCTAGCATGGTAGTGCCCGCTCATCACTAGTTACGAGTACAGAGCACCGGAGCATGGTAGTGTCCGCTCATCACTAGTTACGAGTACAGAGCACCGGAGCATGGTAGTGTCCGCTCATCACTAGTTACGAGTACTGAGCACCCGAGCATGGTAGTGCCCGCTCATCACTAGTTACGAGTACAGAGCACCCGAGCATGGTAGTGCCCGCTCATCACTAGTTACGAGTACAGAGCACCCGAGCATGGTAGTGCCCACTCATCACTAGTTACCAGTACTGAGCACCCGAGCATGATAGTGCCCGCTCATCACTAGTTACGAGTACCGAGCACCCGAGCATGGTAGTGCCCGCTCATCACTAGTTACGAGTACCGAGCACCCGAGCATGGTAGTGCCCGCTCATCACTAGTTACGAGTACAGAGCACCTGAGCATGGTAGTGCCCGCTCATCACTAGTTACGAGTACAGAGCACCTGAGCATGGTAGTGCCCACTCATCACTAGTTACGAGTACAGAGCACCTGAGCATGGTAGTGCCCGCTCATCACTAGTTACGAGTACAGAGCACCCGAGCATGGTAGTGCCCGCTCATCACTAGTTATGAGTACTGAGCTCCTGACCATGGTAGTGCTCGCTCATCACTAGTTATGAGTACTGAGCTCCTGAGCATGGTAGTGCTCGCTCATCACTAGTTATGAGTACTGAGCTCCTGAGCATGGTAGTGCTCGCTCATCACTAGTTACGAGTACAGAGCACCTGAGCATGGTAGTGCCCGCTCATCACTAGTTACGAGTACAGAGCACCCGAGCATGGTAGTGCCCGCTCATCACTAGTTACGAGTACAGAGCACCCGAGCATGGTAATGCCCACTCATCACTAGTTACCAGTACTGAGCACCCGAGCATGATAGTGCCCGCTCATCACTAGTTACGAGTACCGAGCACCCGAGCATGGTAGTGCCCGCTCATCACTAGTTACGAGTACCGAGCACCCGAGCATGGTAGTGCCCGCTCATCACTAGTTACGAGTACAGAGCACCTGAGCATGGTAGTGCCCGCTCATCACTAGTTACGAGTACAGAGCACCTGAGCATGGTAGTGCCCACTCATCACTAGTTACGAGTACAGAGCACCTGAGCATGGTAGTGCCCGCTCATCACTAGTTACGAGTACAGAGCACCCGAGCATGGTAGTGCCCGCTCATCACTAGTTATGAGTACTGAGCTCCTGACCATGGTAGTGCTCGCTCATCACTAGTTATGAGTACTGAGCTCCTGAGCATGGTAGTGCTCGCTCATCACTAGTTATGAGTACTGAGCTCCTGAGCATGGTAGTGCTCGCTCATCACTAGTTATGAGTACTGAGCTCCTGAGCATGGTAGTGCCCGCTCATCCATAGCTGAGAAGTAGGAATACTCCTTTAAGTTGTCACCCTAGTTTATTTAGTAACAGATATAACTAAGTAACATTTTATGGCAACTGAAGAATGGCCTTGTTGTTGCGGTTCATGCTTGTAGGCGGCTCTTGACACTTTGTATATTTCTGTTTTATGGTGTGGGGCACTAGTGGAGGAGAGTCGCTCTTCAGTTTGTCTTTCTTTAATTCTGGATGTGGCCTTCCTCTTTTTTTCATTCTCCGGTAATAGATTGTGATAAGACCAATGGCTTATTTCATGGGGTGATATGGAAGTCAGGACAATGCATGAAAAGCCGTTTCTAAGGCTACAATGAACGGCGTAAGAACATTGCGGCTCATTACAGATTCGCTCGAGGTTTGGGAGCAGATGGGGTGAGAACGAGGCACAATCCGCGTCTCACAAAGCCCTTGGAATCACACACGTCTCTTCCGATCATATAGAAGGGAAATCAAACACTTTGGGAACTTTTTCTGGAGGCAAAATTAGTTTAAGTTTTCCCTTTTTTTGTATAAATGAGGGATAAATCCTTAGCGATTACACCTAGAAAGACACCATGAAGGGGCGGTAAGAGGAGCCGGGCTGAATTTGGGGGATTTGGTTGCATGTTAATGGCTCTGCATTATGAAGGTGGTTGTTAATTTCAAGCCTATTCAGGACTATTATGATCCTGCTCCTTTTAGAGGGGGAAAATCTGAATTTCTGAAAAATCTGGAGCAGAGCTGTCTATGAGACACTTGCAAAAATGAACAAGACATTCGTTGGGGTTTTAGTTTCTAAATCCCTACTGATCTTCCCTTCTAGATGCCATCGTCTGATTACCTCTTTATAATAAAAGGAGTTGTCTGGGACTTAAGACCCCCATACACATTAGACTAATGTCGGCTGTTTGCAGCTCCATGGCGGGCAGGGGTGCCGGGCCGGTACACTACAGTTCCATACACCAGTGTATCGCCCATTGTTGCCTACTGCAGCTCCGCTCCCACTAATTTTGGTGGCTGCAGTACCTTAGAATGGCCACTATAGAGTGTATGGCGCTGCGCAGTTCTGGAACATCCAGCAACCACAGGAGCTGCAAACAGGGGTGATGGTGTCAAGAGGACCCCATTTTTTTAAAACATTTCTCATACACACAATGACTCTGGGATAGCGGGGAACTGGGGCTCCTAAGCTGTCCCTCAAACTAGGAGGCCCCTATGCTATCCCTAATCTCATGGATACTCCTGAGGGTGGAGAGGCCTGAGTCTCCTTCCTGGCCCTGCTCCTGACCAGTCCTGATCCTATTCCCCCTACCAGCAGGGAGGGACAGGACAGGAGTGTGGTGAAACCCACAGATATAGACAGACAAGGGAAAACCAAAACTCTGTCACACAGCACACACACAGGATAGGACAATAAGAGGTTCAGGAGGTAAAATAAGAGCAGGAAGGAAACTACAAAACTACAGGGGTAAACTCCACAACCATATCCAGCAGATAGCACAACTTTCACCAGTAAGTCTGGGACACCACGCTTCACAGGCCAACATAGAATAAACTATAGCTGGCATGCGTGGAAGCAATCAACCAGCATAAATAGGAGGGGAACAGATGTGATAGGCTTCCCCAGAAGTGACTAAAAGAGCAAGCAGACCAGCAGGAGATTAACTCTTGCTAGCCTGCCTATGAATCAGCACACAGCAGGTCAACACGCGTGTCTGCCTGTGCTGATCCTAGATACCAGTGAAACTATCGGGTGGAGAGTCAGAATCTGCAATGTGAACAGAGCCCAACGCTGTCATGACAGTCGGCGGAGTTTGTGCGAAACTCCTTGTCACACTTTGCCTATGATCTCCAATGCATTTTTAACCTTGTATTTTAAAGGGAATTTGTCAGCAGGTTTTTCCCATGTAATCTGACAGCAGCATAATGTAGTGGCAGAGACTCGGATTCCAGCGATGTATCACTTAATATACTGGGTGCTGCAGTCGTGATAGAATCTCAGTTTGCAGATCCTGCATAGCTTGGAATGCTGAGCTGCGTATAGCCCTGCCCACACCACTGATTGGTTGCTTCTTGTGTACATTGTTGACAGTTGTGGTGGTGGGGTTGGACCAAGAGGCACGAAACATCTAGTGCTGTAGTGATAATCTCCTGCTGATAAAACACTGATTTTACTGAAACAGCAAAACATCCCAGTAAGTGCACACCCCTGGAATCCGGATCATGTTGCGCTCAGATTACATAACAAAAACTATTTAATATTCTTTGGTACAATATTCTCTGATGAATAATTTTTTAAGTCTTCATAGCATTTTCAGCTCCAATTCCCCTGCATAGAGATAAAGATAAAGGGGGTATTCCCTCTTAACTTCCATTAGTGATTTTGCTCTCAATAACGATACAGATCTTCAATGGTCCGTGTCGGAGAGGGTGACCTAGGACAAAGAGGGCCGTGTACCTGGCTAGTGAGAGTGATTGAGAAGCTGTGCACACTCCTGCTCTATAATGGTTATTCTGTTGAATCGGAGTTACACTTTAAGGTTACAAGATAATTGCGTTAATCCTGAATTCTTTTTCATGACATTTTGTCTTTTGCCAAATTATTTAATCCAAAACAGGGTCATTTTCAGTTCAGTCCTCGGCTGTTTTGTAACTGTAGAACACTTTGTTAAAAGCCGATGGCAGGTTTATTTTTTGCAAACCTGTATCTGCCCGATGTAATTTCGGTGATGTGCAGCCTGCCCTGAATTGTAAATGGCACTGCGGACTCCTGGTGTTTGCAGTTTATTACGCACGGCCGCGCTCTCCGGGGCCTGACTGTGCAGAACGCAGTGTACTGTAGAGGGCGAGGATGTGTCTCCAGTGTAACTCCTTGGGTGCTGTGCCCACCAGGTTCAGACATCACTTTTTTTCCATCAGGCACAATCGGGGAAAAAACGTATAAAACGGATCCGGCGCCCGATCCGTTTTATCCCCATTGATTTGTATTAGCACTGGATTGTGCCTGATGGCCTCGCGTTGCATCCGGCTTTTGACGGATCCGGCGTAATTACTCAATGCATCGGCCGGATGGAACGTCTCATTGAACGTTTTTTTTGTCTCTGAAAAAAAAAAAACGTATTGCGCCGGATCCGGTGCGATACAGTGTGATTTACAATGGAAGCCTATGGACGCCGGATCCGGCAAAAAACGGATCTGTTTTTTAAACTGAGTATCCTCCAATTTATTGAAAAAAAACATATCCAGCAAAAAAACGGACGAAATGGATGCAAAAAACAGATACGCCGGATCCAATTTTTGACGGATCAGGTATACCGGATCCATAAGAAAAAAGGATCAGGCGCATCCGTTTTTGCATACTCTGTGCCGGATCCGTTGCATCAGGCACACGCCGGATTGTGCCTGATGCCAAAAAACTGATGTGTGAACGTAGCCTTACTGCAACTTGTAATAGAAAAGATAACTCCAACTCTGGTATCAGAAATGCCGAATACTAATCTATTAGACAAAGGAGGACATTTCCAATATTCTGACTCAAAAAGCTGGGAACGGCAGCCAATTTATTAAGCTAATGACCAGCAATGCTTGATATCCAATAGATCATTCTCGTGTTCTTTTTACACTGAGGCCTGCAACAAGGACGAGTGGCATCTTCTACATCAAAAGGAAAGACAGTTTAATCATCTTCACAGACAGCAATTCTTTACTGTAAAGAGTTAGATTAAGGATTCTTTACTGTAACAGCAGGGATATTATGGATTACTGTATGAGCAATGAGATTATGGTTTCTATACTGTAACAGCAGTGAAAGTATGGATTCTTTACTGTAACAGCAGTGTGATTATGTATTTTTTACTCTATGAGCAGTGCGATTATGAATTATTTACTGTATGAGCAGTGAGATTGTGTCTTATTTACGAGTAGTGAGATTATTGATTCTTTATAGTAACAGCAGTGAGATTAAGTATTCTTTAGTGTAACAGCAGTAAGATTGTGGATTATTTACTGCACGAGCATTCAGACTATGGTTTCTGTAGTGTAATAGCAGTGGGATTATGGATTCTTTACTGTAACTGCATTGTGATTATGTATTTTTTACAGTATGAACAGTAAAATTATGAATTCTTTACTGAAAGAGCAGTGAGATTGTGGCTTCTTTGCTGTACAAGCAGTGGGATTGCTGCTTATTTACTGTAATAGCAGTGAGATTAAGGATTCTTTACTGTAACAGCAATGAGATTCTGGATTATTTACTGTACGAGCACATCACGCTACGGTTTCTTTACTGTATTAGCAGTGAGATTAAGGATTCTTTACTGTAACAGCAATGAGATTCTGGACTATTTACTGTACGAGCAGTCATGTTATGGTTTCTTTATTGTAATAGCAGTGAGATTAAGGATTCTTTACTGTAACAGCAATGAGATTCTGGATCATTTACTGTACGAGCAGTCAGATTATGGTTTCTTTACTGTAACAGCAGTGAGATTATGGATTCTTTACTGTAACAGCAGTGACATTATGGAACTCTCTGCCCCATGATGCTGCACTGATTGAGATTACAGTCTGCATTGTAAACCTGAGCTGCATTCACTATTCTGCAGCCTTCAGAGCTTAAATTTCCAGCATCTTGATATTTACACAGAACGTGAACTGCTGTTATTATATATATCAGACATTAGCAACAGTGAGATTATGGCTTATTTACTGTACAAGCAGTGCAATTATGGATTCCTTACCGTAAACATAGTGAGATTATGGATTCTTTACTGTACGAGAAGTGAGACTATGGATTATTTACTGTAAGAGCAATGAGATAGGGAATTACTGTAAGAGCAGTGAGTTTCTGGATTCTTTACTGTAAGAGCACTGAGTTTGTGGATTCTTCTGTGTACAAGCAGTGAGATTATTGATTCATTATTGTAACAGCAGTAAGATTATGGATTTTCTACTGTACGACCAGTGAGATTATAGATTCTGTATTGCACAAGCAGTGAGATTGTGGAACTCTCTACCATGTGGTATTGCAAACAGCGGAATATGGTCTTTTCTGGGACGGTGAAGATGTCGTAGCAATGCTCACGTGGATAAGTATGGAAAAGGCGTGGTATATACGGTAAACTTCTGCAGGTCCAGGAACCAAGAATTGCAGGAGATGGGAACAACAAGTGGTTTTACTGCGCTCTTATAAATCGGCGACCTCAACAGATTCGGTAACATGGAAGTGGGTTATTAGATCTACGCAAGTCATCTGACATCTTCAGGATTGTGGTGTGATTCCTGTACATGGAGCGGGCTCAAGAGCTGAGCCAGCAGTAAGAGCACGCTATCAGATGATTGCAGATTCAAGTCCCTTGGGAGGACTAAAACAACAATTAAAAAAGAGAAACGTGAAGAAAAAAAAAGATTAAAAATTAGACTAATTCCCCATTCTTTTTTATTAAAATATTAATAATTGGACTTATTCCCCTTTTTCTTTCGCTAAATAAATTATATATACACCTCCATAAAAAATGTAATAAAAAGTGATCAAAATGTCGTATGTAACCAAAAATGGTTCTAATAAAACACTTGGCTCCCCACCCAAACAACCAATACCTCATCTGCTTAATCTACCGAAAAATGAAAACGCTGTGGGTCTCAGACAATGAAGACACAAGGCATTTTTTTTTCATATTTCTGATTTTTTTTTTCAGAATACTTTACTGTACGAGCAGTGACAATATGGATTCTTTACTGTAAGAGCAGTGAGACTATGGATTCTTTACTGTAAGAGCAGTGAGAGTATGGATTCTTTACTGTAAGAGCAGTGAGACTATGGATTCTTTACTGTAAGAGCAGTGAGACTATGGATTCTTCACTGTAAGAGCAGTGAGACTATGGATTCTTTACTGTAAGAGCAGTGAGAGTATGGATTCTTTACTGTAAGAGCAGTGAGACTATTGATTCTTTACTGTAAGAGCAGTGAGACTATGGATTCTTTACTGTAAGAGCAGTGAGAGTATGGATTCTTTACTGTAAGAGCAGTGAGACAATGGATTCTTTACTGTAAGAGCAGTGAGATTTTGAATTATTTACTGTAAAGGCAGCTTTACACGCAACGACATTGCTAACGAGATGTCGTTGGGGTCACGGAATTCGTGACGCACATATAGCCTCATTAGCGACGTCGTTGCGTATGACACGTACGAGCGACTGCTAACGATGCAAAATACTCACCAAATCGTTGATTGTTGACACGTCGTCCATTTCCCAAATATCGTTGCTGATTTTGGACGCAGGTTGTTCGTTGTTCCTGAGGCAGCACACATTGCTACATGTGACACCCCAGAAATGACGAACACCGTACATGCGTCCTCTGGCAATGAGGTGGGTGTGACTTTCTTTCGGCTGCTCTCCGCCCCTCCGCTTTTATTGGCCACTTGCCGTGTGACGTCGCTGTGACACCGCACGGACCGCCCCCTTAGAAGAGAGGTTGTTTGCCGCCCACACCGACATCATTAGGAAGGTAAATATGTGTGACGGGTCCTAGCAATTTTGTCCGCCACGGGCAGCGATTTGCCCATGACACACAAACGACGGGGGCGGGTGCAAACACTAGTGACATCGCTAGCGATGTCGCAGCGTGTAAAGCCCCCTTAAGAGTAGTGAGATTTTCAATTCCTGTAAGAACAGTGAGATTATTGATTCTTTACTGTAACAGCAGTGAAATAATACAAACTCCTCACTCTACCAAAAAATGAAAACATCACGGGTCTCAGACAATGAAGGCACAAGGGATTTATTTTTTTAAGATTTCTTTTTTTTTTTCGAATTCTTTACTGTACGAGCAGTGACATTATGGATTATTTACTGTTCTTTACTGTAAGAGAAGTGACATTGTGAATCACTGTAAGAGCAGTGAATTTATGGATTCCTTTTTGTACGAGCAGTGATTCTTTACTGTAACAGCAGTGAGATTATGCAAACTGCTCAATCTATTGAAAAAATGAAGACGTTACAGGTCTCAGACAATGGAGACATGGCAATTTTATTTTTTTTTTTTCATATTTCTGAATTTGTTTTTCACCACCTAAATAATTATCGCAGCACGGCCTGGAGAATCATGTCACCAGATCATATTTACTACTAAGTAAATGCCATAAAAATAAATCTCCCCCCCCAAAAAAAATAAACAAAAAACATTGTAAGCATTGCAAATTTTTTTTTTCACCATTTTATTGCACACATGGTGTTTAATGACACCATTTGGTTAATATGTTGGAAAATGGAAAAAAAAAATAATTCTGAAGATAAAAAAAAAGCCTTTCATATGGTTGGGTCAAGAAAAAAATATCTATAAAAAAATAAAATAAAAAAAGTCATGGTTCTTCGAAGTGGGAAAAAAATGAATTCACAGAGATGGAAAACTAACCGGTCAAAAAAAGGGTTAAAGCCCAAAAAGTTGAATACGGTCCTGATTTTAGTCGCAACGTTCCGTGAGCTTGAAAGAAAAATGCTAATTTGCATAAAAGGGGTCTTTGCTTATTTTGGGGGGCATCATGGCCTTAGCACAATGAACCACAGTGGAGCATATGCTCATATTTTCACCCCCCCACGTTGCCGTATATTTTGGGGGGCATCAGCATCTCTCCGCTTATCACACATTGTCGGCTTCATCAAGCAGCGCAGGAATTAAAACGCTAATAAAGATCTAGAAAAAAGCGGCGCCGTGTAGAAAAATCCTTCTCGAAGATTATAGGTTATTATTACTGCAAACAGCAGCACATGTGGCCTTGGGAGACGTTTTACAGATAATTGACTTTATGATGATTCAGCGTCTTGGAGATGCTCTGCGCACGACGAGGGGACGGCACAGTAACTCCATGCAACGTAGCCCCGAGATGTACGACATTATGGGATTGCGCGTCTCAGGGGAAGCCGTCAGATCTGGACAGATGGCTGGTGTCATATCACTGCGGCACTGCAGAGGCGGCTGTCAGTCACAGTGCCGGGGCGTGTCTTCATTAAAATGGCGCCGGAGATCGCGGTACGCGCATGCCCAGACTCCGGCACTATTTTAATGAAGACAGAATTACTGTGTCAATGCGCATGCACCGCCAACACCAGCAATGATGGCGCGGTGCGATATTCAAGGGGGCATGTAATAGAGGACGCTGGGGGAGAACTTTACAGCGAGGACCCAACCACAAAGATCAGCCCCTGATGCACCTGTCAATCAAAGTGCAGTACATTTCTACAACTCTGATTACAGATATTTCATCAACCAAGGATCCGATGCTCCTATTAGGGTAGGATTCCACTTGCGAGAGACTCGCTCGTATCATGCATCGCATTACCGGGGACGTCCTGCCTCTTTCCCGACGGGAGCGTCTCAGCTGCATAGAAATACATGCAGCTGACCTGCTCCTGTCGGAAAAGAGGCAGGCCGCGTCGGGTAATGCGATGTAGGATACGCGCGAGTCTCTCGCAAGTGGAATTCTACCCTAATAGGTATGTCTGTATTCAGCTTCTTACTACCTATATGGACGACTAAGTGCTTTATTTTATCTTTGTTTTTCAGAGCAGCAGGGATGGGGGGCATCCTCTACTTCAAGAGAAAAGCAGATTTAGTTTTTAACACAGATGGTGATTCTTTACTGTAAGAGCAGTGATATTATGCATTCTTTACTGTGAGAGCAGTGATATGGATTCTTTATGTAATATTAATTATACTATGGATTTTTTACTGTAAGAGCAGTGATATTATGGATTCTTTATTGTAAAAACATTGAGACTATGGATTATTTACTGTAAGAGCAGTGAGATTATGGATTATTTATTGTAAGAGCAGTGATATGGATTTGTTACTGAGATTATGGATTCTTTATTGTAAGAATAGTGAGACTATGGATTCTTTACTGTAAAAGCAGTGAGATTATGGATTATTTACTGCAAGAGTAGTGATATGGATTTGTTACTGTAAGAGCAGTGAGATTATGGATTATTTATTGTAAGGGCAGAGAGACAATGCATTCTTTTCTGTAAGTGCCGTGAGACTATTGATTCTTTACCATTAGAGCAGTTATATTATGGATTCTTTACTTTATGAGCAGTGTTATTATGGATTATTTAATGTAAGAGCAGTGATACTATGGATTCTTTACTGTAAAAGCAGTGAGATTCTGGATTATTTACTGCAAGAGTAGTGATATGGATTTGTTACTGTAAGAGCAGTGAGATTATGGATTATTTATTGTAAGGGCAGAGAGACAATGCATTCTTTACTGTAAGTGCCGTGAGACTATTGATTCTTTACCATTAGAGCAGTTATATTATGGATTCTTTACTTTATGAGCAGTGTTATTATGGATTATTTAATGTAAGAGCAGTAATACTATGGATTCTTTACTGTAAAAGCAGTGAGACTATGCAATATTTGCTGTGAGAGCAGTAAATCTATGGATTATTTATTGTAAAAGCAGTAAGATTATGGATTTACTGTAAAAGCAGTGATATGGATTTGTCACTGTAGGAACAGTGATACTATAGATTCTTTACTGTAAGAGCAGTGAGATTATGGAACTCTCTGCCACATGATGCTGTAATAGTTGATGTTACAGTCTGCATTGTAAACTTGAGCTGCATTCACTATTCTGCAGCCCTCAGAGCTTAAATCTCCAGCATCTTGATATTTACACAGAGCATAGTCTGCTGTTATCTTTATATTAGACATTATTCAGACATTATCATTATTGTGATGTATGTCTGTCGACATGCTTGACTATTTCTCATAAAAAAAAAAATAATAGTAGCCCTATTTCAAAAGTATTCGACCAGTTAATAATGTGACCAAATGAAGTCCTCCATGGGCCAGTTAGGAGGGGGGGGGCACATACATTTTTTGTCAGCCCTAAAATAAAAGCTCGATCTGCTGACATGAATGCCGTATTCCCAATTCTCATGAAATTTGTAGCGGTTATTGTAGATCGGTCGGAGAAGAAGTCTATGAAGTTCTTTCACATGGATGTTCAGGCCCAGGAGGCCTCCGACGCCTATTCACAAACGCTGCGAACAAAGGGCATCTGTGCGCCTGATTGGCAGCAGACGCGGCGGCTTTGTGCAGCATTGATACTCCGCTCACGTAGCTCATTGTTCATCAGTTCAATGAAAAGTGACCTCCCAGGATGCGATCTAGGAAATCTCTGTGTGACGACAGACTGAGCAAACCAGAACCAACAAGAGTGGGGGAAAAGCTGCAAAGCAAGAAGGATTCCAAAAAGAAAATATTAAAGACTGGCTGTCATTTAATTTTTTTTGTTCATGAACCAATTATACAAGTGACAATAAGAAACTTCGTCTATATCAGAAAATTCCACTTCTTTCTCCTCCTGAACTGATCTTTCATTCTTAAAATTCTCAATTCAGGGGTAAAATGTGGCTTCAATAAACACAGATTTCCCCATTGTCAAGAGAGGAGATGGCAGTTGGTGCTCATAAAGGTCTATGGAGAATGTAACTGTCGTTTCAGTAGAATGTCTGTGTCTGCCTCTAGCTCCTCCCCTATTTGTTGGCCTCTAGCGCCTCCCTCTCTGTCTTTGTGTGCCTCTAGCTGCTCCCCTATGCATGTGCTTGACTCTAGCTCCTCCCCTATGTATGTCTGCCTCTAGCCACTCCCTAGCTTTTAGCTCCTTCCCATGTTTATAGGTCCTCCCCACTCTGGCTGCCTCTGGCACCTCCCACCATGGATATTCTTGAGTCTAGCTCCTCCTCCTGTCTGTTTCTGTCTCTAGCTCCTCCCCCTATGTTCTTGATTCTATGTTCTCACCCTCTGTCTGCCTCTTGCTGTGTATGTGCTTGACTAGTTCCTCCCTTATGTATGTGGCTGTCTCTAGCTCTTCCCTTATGTATGTGGCCAGCTCTAGCTCCTCACTTATGTTTTTGGCTGTCTAGCTTCTCCCTTATGTATGAGGCTCTCTCTAGCTCAACCCTTATGTATGTGGCTGTCTCTAGCTCCTCCCTTATGTGGCTTTCTCTAGCTCCTCCCTTATGTATATGGCTGTCTCTAGCTCCTCCCTTATATATATGTGGCTGTCTCTAGCTCCTCCCTTATATATGTGGCTGTCTCTAGCTCCTCCCTTATGTATGAGGCTGTCTCTAGCTCCTCCCTTATGTGGCTTTCTCTAGCTCCTCCCTTATGTATGTGGCTTTCTCTAGCCCCTCCCTTATGTGGCAGTCTCTAGCTCCCCCCTTATGTATGAAGCTGTCTCTAGCTCCTCCCGTATATGGCTTTCTCTAGCTCCTCCCTTATATATGTGGCTTTCTCTAGCTCCTCCCTTATGTATGTCGCTTTCTCTAGCTCCTCCCTTATGTGGCTATCTCTAGCTCCTCCCTTATGTGGCTGTCTCTAGCTCCTCCCTTATATATGTGGCAGTCTCTAGCTCCTCCCTTATGTATGAGGCCTTCTGTAGCTCCTCCCTTATGTATGTGGCTATCTCTACCTATCTATAAGGGGTAACGCCATCCAAACATCTGCTCCTTTTGAAGTATTGTAACATATAGCGGCATTTTTGGACAGAAGTCTATAAAATGGAAATATGCATGTGGAAACCATCAGCAGCCAGTATACCTCCAACTGTCACGTGCAGGCAGCGGGGGAGGAGCAATTAATCGCCACGCCCCTGTGAGTGTTAGTAGAGCATGGCCTTCTGGGATATGGAACAATGAAGGCTGAAAGTATATATGTGGCAGTCTCTAGCTCCTCCCTTATGTATGAGGCCTTCTGTAGCTCCTCCCTTATGTATGTGGCTATCTCTAGCTCCTCCCTTATGTATGCGGCTGTGTCTAGCTCCTCCCTTATGTATGCGGCTGTCTCTAGCTGCTCCCTTATGTAGGTGGCTATCTCTAGCTCCTCCCTTATGTATGCGGCTGGCTCTAGCTCCTCCCCTATGTCTGTATCAGCCTCTTGCTCCTCCATGGAATTTTACAAGCACCAACTGTCATCTCCTCTCTTAGTAACGAGAACTCCAGTCTTCCTTGAATACAGATTTTATAGTTTTTACCCATAAATTGAAATATCAGTCCCAGTGGAGAAAGAAGCAGATTTCTCTGATAAGACATATTGCAAAGGTTGCTAGGTGGTTTACAAAAATGACAAATCGCTCCTATCTATAAGGGGTAACGCCATCCAAACATCTGCTCCTTTTGAAGTATTGTAACAAATAGCGGCATTTTTGGACAGAAGTCTATAAAATGGAAATATGCATGTGGAAACCATCAGCAGGCAGTATACCTCCAACTGTCACGTGCAGGCAGCGGGGGAGGAGCAATTAATCGCCACACCCCTGTGAGTGTTAGTAGAGCATGGCCTTCTGGGATATGGAACAATGAAGGCTGAAAGTTTGACGCTCGGTCGTTCCCCTTGACACTCAGTTGCTTTACTTCAGTAATACTAAAAGTAGCCAGTCTGACATTCTAGAATTATTTGACAAAGTATCTTAATAAATTAGCGCTGATCAGACCTCCGCGCAGAACATGGTAGAAGTTTGTGCCGCTTTACAGATCTCTGAGCCCACTCGGATCTAGACAAAGCCCCCGCATCTTCTCACCACCCACCTGTTTGACGTAGTTCACCGTTCTACGCTGCTGTGAATCATTAATGTGTACATTCTAAGAGAAACGCTGCCATGCCAACGATACAGCGAGGATGAACAGCTGCCACCACAAACCGCGGGCGGAAGAGGTCCCTGATCGCGGAAAGTGGGGGACCAAGGAAGCATTGCACCCCTGGCACATTTATTGCCCCAATGCATCTAAAAAATATATATATACTTTGACAAATTGTAAATATCATCTCTTACCGTTTTGCATTGCAGCTCCTACGCAAACCTATGTGTCTCCATGGCGACAGATTACAGTCCAATCCTGCCGTCCGGTGTTACTTTACCTCCTCTTCTATCAAGGGGACGACAGTAGTAATTCACGACCACAGGATCCGACTACACACCAGGTCTGTAACCATGGAGACATATGGCTCTGCACAGGGGCTGTACACATAAGGCCATTTTTAATATATATATATATATATATATATATATATATATATATATATATATATATATATGTGTATATATATATATATATACAGTTAGGTCCAGAAATATTTGGACAGTGACACAATTTTCGCGAGTTGGGCTCTGCATGCCACCACATTGGATTTGAAATGAAACCTCTACAACAGAATTCAAGTGCAGATTGTAACGTTTAATTTGAAGGTTTGAACAAAAATATCTGATAGAAATTGTAGGAATTGTCACATTTCTTTACAAACACTCCACATTTTAGGAGGTCAAAAGTAATTGGACAAATAAACCAAACCCAAAAAATTTTTTTTTATTTTCAATATTTTGTTGCGAATCCTTTGGAGGCAATCACTGCCTTAAGTCTGGAACCCATGGACATCACCAAACGCTGGGTTTCCTCCTTCTTAATGCTTTGCCAGGCCTTTACAGCCGCAGCCTTCAGGTCTTGCTTGTTTGTGGGTCTTTCCGTCTTAAGTCTGGATTTGAGCAAGTGAAATGCATGCTCAATTGGGTTAAGATCTGGTGATTGGCTTGGCCATTGCAGAATGTTCCACTTTTTTGCACTCATGAACTCCTGGGTAGCTTTGGCTGTATGCTTGGAATCATTGTCCATCTGTACTATGAAGCGCCGTCTGATCAACTTTGCGGCATTTGGCAGAATCTGGGCTGAAAGTATATCCCGGTACACTTCAGAATTCATCCGGCTACTCTTGTCTGCTGTTATGTCATCAATAAACACAAGTGACCCAGTGCCATTGAAAGCAATGCCTGCCCATGCCATCACGTTGCCTCCACCATGTTTTACAGAGGATGTGGTGTGCCTTGGATCATGTGCCGTTCCCTTTCTTCTCCAAACTTTTTTCTTCCCATCATTCTGGTACAGGTTGATCTTTGTCTCATCTGTCCATAGAATACTTTTCCAGAACTGAGCTGGCTTCATGAGGTGTTTTTCAGCAAATTTAACTCTGGCCTGTCTATTTTTGGAATTGATGAATGGTTTGCATCTAGATATGAACCCTTTGTATTTACTTTCATGGAGTCTTCTCTTTACTGTTGACTTAGAGACAGATACACCTACTTCACTGAGAGTGTTCTGGACTTCAGTTGATGTTGTGAACGGGTTCTTCTTCACCAAAGAAAGTATGCGTCGATCATCCATCACTGTTGTCATCCGTGGACACCCAGGCCTTTTTGAGTTCCCAAGCTCACCAGTCAATTCCTTTTTTCTCAGAATGTACCCGGCTGTTGATTTTGCTACTCCAAGCATGTCTGCTATCTCTCTGATGGATTTTTTCTTTTTTTTCAGCCTCAGGATGTTCTGCTTCACTTCAATTGAGAGTTCCTTAGACAGCATGTTGTCTGGTCACAGCAACAGCTTCCAAATGCAAAACCACACACCTGTAATCAACCCCAGACCTTTTAACTACTTCATTGATTACAGGTTAACGAGGGAGATGCCTTCAGAGTTAATTGCAGCCCTTAGAGTCCCTTGTCCAATTACTTTTGGTCCCTTGAAAAAGAGGAGGCTATGCATTACAGAGCTATGATTCCTAAACCCTTTCTCCGATTTGGATGTGAAAACTCTCATATTGCAGCTGGGAGTGTGCACTTTCAGCCCATATTATATATATAATTGTATTTCTGAACATGTTTTTGTAACCAGCTAAAATAACAAAACTTGTGTCACTGTCCAAATATTTCTGGACCTAACTGTATATATACATATATATATATATATATATATATATATATATATATATATATATATATATATATAAAAATAAAATTAAAAATATATAGATACTGTACATATACATACACATACTATTTTTTGTTATTTTTTTGTAGATGAAAATGGATTGGGGAAGATCTGTGTTGCAGCGTGAAGTAAGGAGTTGGATTTTAGGAGTTTCCTGCAAAAATAAAGGTTTTTTCCCTCCATTATCTGATCCACTAATGATAAGTGGTTTGTCATTTACTGGAGGGATATTTAGTTTTCTGCAGTTTACTGGAAATGCAAGATAAGTAAATGAGAAGTGGTATAAATAAATGGGGAATTATCGTTACATGTATGTAGCATTGTTAAAGGGGTTATACGCTAATATTGATGGCTTATCCTTAGGATAGTTCAGCAATACCAGGATCACCGGGGTGCGACACCCGACACCTCCACCAATCAGCTGTTCTTAGTGTCAGACAGATGTGATCAGTTGCAGATGGCGCCATCAACTGGGTACTGCACATAACTGAATAGGGGTGGACCTGCACTACCCCACTTTGGCCACTATGCAGTTGATGGCGCTGTCCACCTCCAGCATCGGTAACAGCTGATCGGCGGGAGTGTTGGCTGTCGCACCCCAAAAAGTCTGATATTGATGACCTATCCTAAGTATAGGCCTTCAATATTAAAGTAATTGGCAACCCTTTTAAAGGGGTGGTTCACCCATATTTTTTATTGTCTAGATCGATATTATATTGAGAAACAATGTTTCTCTCAAATACCTTGTGTTGTCAATAGTACCTGTGAGAGGCGCTATTGCAGACCGCTGCTCCCCGTCCAGTGACGTACCCGTCCAATGCTGCCTCGTCACATCCGTGCAGCCGGCTACATTCTGAGCCCATCTGCTCCCTGCTCCCCCTCCCTCCTCCCTCACAGCACATCTCTTGCTTGCAGCATTCTGCGAGGAGGGAGGAGGAAGGGGGAGCAGGAGACGTGCCGTGCTAGGAGGGAGGAGGGAGGGGGAGCAAATGGGCTGTGGCAGCAGTGAAACACCGCTCACAGCTCAGAGTCTGGAAGACTGTAGCCGGCTGCACGGATGTGACGAGGCAGCATTGGACGGGTACGTCACTGGACGGGGAGCAGCGGTCTGCAATAGCGCCTCTCACAGGTACTATTGACAACACAAGGTATTTGAGAGAAACATTGTTTCTCAATATAATATTGATCTAGACAATAAAAAATATGGGTGACCCACCCCTTTAAGGAAAATAACAAAAGATGTCCACTGTTCCCAAAATTCATCCTGCTGATCGGCCCAGTGCGGGTGATCTGTGTCATGATTGAGAGCTCTGATACATAACTATAGGCCTACCTGCGGACATCACTACACATACCCATCAGTATTATAGAACACAGCAAATACAGTATATCACAAAAGTGAGTACACACCACACATTTTTGTAAATACAGTATTTTATTCTATCTTGTCATGGGACAGCACTGCAGATCTGCCCCTGTGATACAATGTACAGTGTCAGTGTGCAGCTTGTATAACAGTGTAAATTTGGTGTCCTCTAAATAACTCAGCACACAGCCATTAATGTCTAAACCGCTGGCAACAAAAGAAACCACATCCCTAAGTGAAAATGCTGAAATTGTGCCCAATTAGCCATTCTCCCTCCCCAATGTCATGTGACTCATTAGTGTTTCGAGGTGTCAGGTGTGAATGGGGGGGGCAGGGGTGTTACATTTGGTGTTATCCCTCACACACTCTCATACTGGTCATTGGAAGCTCAACATAGCTCCTTATGGCAACGGATTCTTTGAGGATCTGAAAAAAATAATTGTTGCTCTACATAAAGATGGCCGAGGCTGTAAGAAGATTGTTAACACCCTGACACTGAGCTGCAGCACGGCGGCCAAGACCATACAGCGGTATAACAAGACAGGATCAACTCAAAACAGGCCTCGCCATGGTTGACCAAAGAAGCTGAGTGCACGTGCTCAGCGTTATTTCCAGAGTGCTGCCAGCATTGCTATTGCTGCAGAGGTTACAGGGGTGGGGGGGTCCGCCTGTCAGTGCTCAGACCATACACCGCACACTACAGAGGTTTCGGAGGTGGGGGGGATCTGCCTGTCAGTGCTCAGACCATACACCATACACTGTAGAGGTTACAGCGTCCTTAGTTATCCCTCTCCACCCATAGCAGTTTTTAATTGCAATGAGATGACACACAGTTAGGGTCACAGAGCTAGGGACCCCAATATAGAGATATACCTTGACGAGGCCTTGGGGCTCAGTTACATTGATCAATGCGATTGCTAAATATCTCCTTTTTCCTAATATTCATGGCAGGTATGCAATTCATTATTCACATGTTCAAATTAGCAAGTAGCATTTTTCATTGTATATTCCAATATTTTTCCATATGCTTGAGGCATTATACCTTTATCTAAGTTTGATGTGCAGCCTTATTCTTATATAATCTCTGTGATATATGACTTTTCCATTATTATAAATGGCACATGGCAGGTGAGTAGGACCTGTCACACATTTTGCATTTAGTCTGGATCCAGCTTTGATTGCAGCAGTTTAACCCTTTAGATGCGGTGTTGAGCAGCATCCATAGCATCTAAGCAGTTAGATTGGGGCGGTCTCTGTGATCCCCATTGGCCCTGCACAAAATGATTGCAGGAACCCAATAGGTTGTTTAATGACAGTCGGGAGGTCATGGAGTTAGCCCAAGTCGCAGCAGTTTAACCCCTTAGATGTGTTAGATAACGACTGTACCATCTAGTGGTTATACTAGGGACGCCTCGATCACCCCCTATAGGCCCCACGCAAAATGATCAGAGGAACCAATGAGTTAAGGTAGGCCCACTGTTAGAGGGCTCCCGGATTTCTATGTATGCCCCTGCTGCTGTATTAGGCTGCTTTCACACTTCCGTTGTTTGACATCACTCACAATCCGTCGCGTTGAGGAATTACGGTATCCTGCAAAATATTTTGCAGGAATCTGTTTTTTCCCCATAGACTTCTATTAGCGATGGATTGTGACTGATGGCCCTGTGTTGCATCCGCTGCATGACGGATCAGTCGTATACTGAGTGACCGTCAGGCGGGAGCATCGCTGAATGTAACTTTTTTTGTGTGCGGTGGATCGTTTTATTACTGTGAGCATGCGCACAGTAAAAAACCATGATCGACTGTAAATCCACTTCCAGCGGCCGGAACGATCAGCTGATCACCCGGTGGCCGCCTTTTGTGAACGATCAGCTGATCGCCCGGTGGCCGCCTTTTGTGAACGATCAGCTGATCGCCCGGTGGCCGCCTTTTGTGAACGATCTGCTGATCACCCGGTGGCCGCCTTTTGTGAACGATCAGCTGATCGCCCGGTGGCCGCCTTTTGTGAACGATCAGCTGATCGCCCGGTGGCCGCCTTTTGTGAACGATCAGCTGATCGCCCGGTGGCCGCCTTTTGTGAACGATCTGCTGATCACCCGGTGGCCGCCTTTTGTGAACGATCAGCTGATCGCCAGGTGGCCGCCTTTTCTGAACGATCAGCTGATCACCCGGTGGCCGCCTTTTGTGAACGATCAGCTGATCGCCAGGTGGCCGCCTTTTGTGAACGATCTGCTGATCACCTGGTGGCCGCCTTTTGTGAACGATCAGCTGATCGCCAGGTGGCCGCCTTTTCTGAACGATCAGCTGATCGCCAGGTGGCCGCCTTTTGTGAACGATCTGCTGATCACCCGGTGGCCGCCTTTTGTGAACGATCAGCTGATCGCCAGGTGGCCGCCTTTTCTGAACGATCAGCTGATCACCCGGTGGCCACCTTTTCTGAACAATCTGCTGGCGGCTGCCTTTTCTGAACTATCAGCTGATCATTCACAAAAGCCGGCCGCCGGTAAGACAGTAAAAAAAACCAATGGATCGTTTTTTTGCAGCATCAGTCACATCAGTTGTGCCACTATCTGCATCGCATGCGTTACATCAGTCACATCAGTTGTGCCACTATCTGCATCGCATGCGTTACATCAGTCACACAACTGTGACAGATGCAAAACAACGCAAGTGTGAAAGCAGCCTAACTTGTGGGCCCAAAGGTCTCTCTGACACATAAAAACACACCATTTTGCATATATTAAAATATTCTACAGATTCTAAAAAAAAAATTAATACTAAATAAGGAGCTTTTTCAGAAAAGAATTTTGGGGAAGAAGGAGCTTTATGTTGTGACTTTGAGTGGAAAGGATCTAAGGGCAGCCAGTAGTATTTTCTGGAAAAATGCTTTTTAAGCTATGTCCACATCGTTACCTACATAGCGGACGGTAACCCTACATTTTTTGCATTAGCTGTAGAATTACCCCCTCGTCTTTACTTAGACAAAGCCCCCCACTTCCCCCATTGCAGAGCTCACACACAGCCTCATCATGCTGCGGAGGGAAGCATCTGGCTTTTGCATTACAAGGAGTGAATAGGAATGTCTTCTCACTCCATGACCAGCATATAATAAGCAGGTCAAGAGGTCTGGCCCACTGTAAAATTACAATAAGTGATTGACCCCGGCAGTGGGGGGAGACGGGTGATTATATTGTACTGATCTGCGGAGAAGCTCGCTGAAGCATACTAATTGGAACATTTTTACAAGACTGGAAATAATTCCCCTAGAAGCTTGTGAAACAGATGGGAACTTATTTTTTTCCTTGTATTTTTCAGATATTATTTATAGGTCACTTCCCCCAAATCCTGAGTAATCAGAAGCGCTGTGGAAAATGCATCCTGTTTCTATCTATAAACCCGAGTCGAGGCTGTAAGTGTACACACGACCATTCTGGATTCAAGCTTGGATGGAAACCAGAGAAGAAAGCGGAACGTCCCTGGGAGTGTTACTGTGCTGTTTATTAACCTGTGGTCATTGAACTGATCTTATTTCCAATCAGTCGACTGCTCTTAAGGCCTCCAACAAGATTAGACTTGTCCGGAACATGGGCGCAACTACCATGTGTCAACTGTACCGATGCATTCGAGAGGCCCCCGGACAGGAGGAGACCTCCCGGACTCCTGTGTGCCGCACAATCCTCCCATGAGGCAGCGTTACCCATCTCTTCCTTCACCATGTCATCCAGATACACATTCATGGCTCAGGAACGGTGACGTAGATGGGAATCATGATAAAAGATAAAGGGGGCACATTCATGCAAAAAAAAACCAACCCAAAATCTTCTGAAGTTCAAGCCTCCCCATGTTTCACCTATACAGGCTTCATCAGGGGAACATTTTAGCCTCATATGTTCCCCTGATGAAGCCTGTATAGGTGAAACATGTTGGGGAAGCTTGAACTTTAGAATTTTAATAGCTAGTGATAGGACAGCATTTACTACTAATAGTTGCTGAAACAATATGCGGTCATTATGCAGTTATAGTAGGAGAGAGATAATATTCAGAATCTCCATAAAGATATTAGAATTAGCTGCTCTTCACTAAGTGTTCTTAAATGTATGTACACTGCACTTTATCTAATTATTTACTTTTTTGGATAAAAGTTAAGTTTTACTATTAAGTTTTTAGTTGCCATTGACAAATAGTAATCAAGATCACCCCTACACTGACTTATGAACTATTTAATAAGAACAATATATGGACCCTTTGCAGCACAATAGCTCATCATGATGCACCATTCCACCTGACCTGGAGGTAAAACTGGGCCCCTGAACCTCTTGGACCCCTGTGCATTTGCACTAGTTGTACAAAAGACATGTCCGCCCCTGGTCTCAACATACTTGATGGTTCAATGGTGTGTCAATCTGACCCTACGTACCTCTGGGCAGAAGACATTATTTTTGCGAACCTTTTGAGCTGTATAAAATAGTGATGAAGCAGCGTGACTGACACAGTTATGGAGGAACGTTAGAAGAGCCTGCTTTTAGGGCACCATGACTGTACGGTTATAGGGCATACATGTCATCGTCAGTAGTAGGATAGGCTAAATGATGCCCCTGTGTAGTCATCACCAAAATTTGGGTAGTGTAATGATGCCCCAGTATGGTCATCACTACAATTTGGGTAGTGTAATGATGCCCATGTATGATCATCACTATAATTTGGGGAGTCTAATGATGGCTGACCTCGTATCGTCATCACCAGATTTTGGGTAGTCATATGATACCCCCATATAGTCATCACTATAATTTGGGGACGCCAATGATGCCCCCGTGTAGCCATCATCACCAGAATTTGGGAAGTCTAATGATACCCCCGTATGGTCATCACTAGAATTGGGGTAGTCTAATGATATGTAAGAGTGGTGGACAATGGTGGTCGCATTCCTGCCCCTGAAGACGCCCCAGTGGCTGTGAGGTACTCGGTCCCAGGCGTGCGGTGCGCAGGGGAGGGGAAACAGTCGTGGTCGTGGCCGAGGCCCAGTCCGATAAAAAAGGGTGAAAAATAAAAAGGGAATAAAAATCAAGGAGTTTTCGACTACACCACTTGCGGAGTGCGGCCAGGTTATTGATGCCGCCGCTGCAGAGTCCTGCTGGGGCTGGTGGAGTGGTGCAGCTTGGGTGTTTTGGGCTCTCCGCAAGCAGGGACAGGCCCCAGCAGTGGATGATAAGGGGGGCAATGGTAAGGAACAATCAGTATATGTGTGCAGAAGCGAAAAGGAGACAGTCCACACTGGTATTTGCAGGTTCAACTTGCCTTTACTGGAGGCTGATACCTGGACCCGCTAGTGCTGGTTACAGGTGTTCCGATCCCCTTGTTCTGCGTGCCAGCTGTGACCTGGGATGGTTGTCCTCTGTGCACACTTGTTGATGGGCTCCCGTGGCCTAGAGCTTCTTGGGAGTCCCTTCTCTTCAGTCTTGGTCCTATTGCAGGCAGCCTGGACTATTTAAGGGGGTCAGTCCTCGGTCCCCTCTTCGCTGCTGATGCTTCAGACTCTTTGCATGGTGAGGGACCCTAGAGATCCCCTCACCTGGCAGAATTAACAGTTGACCATAAAGTGTCCCGCTGTCCTAGGGTCTGCACCCCGCCTTGTGCTGAGTCCTGTGAGCCTTGGTTCCAGACTTCCACAGGCGACCCGCAGTTCCTGGAGTCCTGGTTCCTGGCTCCACATTCCCTCACTCCTGCCACAGCAGTCCGTTATTACTGCAGGTCTTTTCCTTTCTTTCTGTACTTTCACTCTCAACTCCCCTCTCCTCACAACTCCTCTCCTACTACCCTCCGACTACTTTCCACACAGTTCTTCTCCTTCTTTTCTCAACTCTCAACTAAACACTTCCTCCCGCCAACTTCCAAACTGACCACTGGCCCCTCCCCCTACAGATCTCTCCCTACAGATTGGGTGGCAACTATCCAATCAGTGCCCATCCCTTTTACCTATTGCTATGCAGTCTCCCAGTCTGGTGTTGGGATTGTGTATGTGGCCTGAAGGTGCTGGTGTGTTGACTGGCACGGATATTCCGGGGTTTGGGTTTCCACAGGTTACATTTTGTGGCACCTGGTACCTCAGGGGTGCTACATGTAGCAGTGTTGATAATGTACTATGTAATGTACAGTATTTATATTAGAATGTTTATGTAGGTGAAAGGTTAAGTCTGCCCAGCAACAGACTGCAGGGACAGAAACAGTCAATGGTTGGGATTACCCTACCCTGGGAGGGTTCAGCTGATGGATAAAGGATGGTGTGGAGACACGGGGCTCAGTGGGTGCTCTCGTCCACTAAAACCCACCGCCTTTAGAAAGACAGCGTGGCTCAGAGCTCATCCCAACTGAACGCCGGCCTCCTTAACCGTGTGCATAACACTACTCAGACAATACAGGGTGAGGGAACCACAATAATTAGACTTTATTGGATCCCCAAACAATTAACGGCACATAACACATAACCGGCAAAACACAAATGTAACAGGCAACAGAGTCTCACCCTTCCGCTGGCTCACCAGGGATATGGAATGTCCATGCCTCAGAAGTTCCAGGGCTATTTACTCCAATCCAGCAGCACCCCGCTTTTGGCGGGCACCCACGAGAAAGGAATAATGCCAGCTTTAGGAAGCTGTGTGAGGTCTGCAAAGTCTGTACCAGGTGACTGAACTGTCCCAACCTGAGTGTCCTCCTTAGGTAGTCCTGGTATGATGTTACAATACTGGCAGCCGGAGTCGAAATCCCTAGGCTGTAGATATGGTCTCCAACCGGAACCGGAGTCCCTAGATTGAAGCCATAAGATATCCTGATCCTCTAGTCAGCTCCAAAGAGCTTAGACTGGATCCATCAACAACCTGGTGGCTTAAAGAAGTCCCTTTTATAGCCACAGCCTTCCACTTAGATACACTGCGTCCTCATCGATTGGTTGGACAAGAGCGCCTCTCCCATTGGATGAATCTCAAGCTGCATGGACAATGTTCATCCAAATGATGTCTACAGAAAGACTGAGGGTATACATGTAGTCTGGGAGTCACCGACTAGACAATGGCTACTAAGGTAATCACATTAGCAATACACAACTACAATACAATGATTACTGGAAAAGTCTGGAGAAACAATACGTCTGGCTTTCAGTGGCCAACACAATTACATGAGTCCAAAAGAGTCTTGTAAAAACAATGAGGGACTTATGCCACGTCTATAAACAGTCTATCATCCTGTCTGGCTGAATGTTAAGAACCTTTAACCCATGAGAGTCCATGTCGTCACAGACGGTTCTTTCTGGAAAGAATCAGTGAAGGCCTAATGAATGGACATGATAGTACAGTCAGTTAGTAGGTGAACTGTGGCAACAGAACAAAAGAGACAGAAGAAGAGATAGCATGATTCTCAAGAGAGGCCAGATACACATGGTGGGTATAGTATGGTAACTAGAGGCCGATCCTCGGACGGAGTGGATCCAGGCTATTGGAGCCGGAGAGCGCAAGCCAAGTAACCAGGCCCCATAACAATCAAGGTACTGCATAATCTCCACTGATGCAGGACTCAAGTGACCAGGCCCCTTAACTGTCAAGGTACCGGGTTAACCTCAAATGGTGTGTGGCGTAGTCCACCAAATCTGGTGGTGTTCCAATAAGACAAAACAGTGTGCAATGCTTTATTCCAGTCATTGGGACCTCTGAGGAGGCCAGACGTGGGACTGTAGGAAGGTAAGGTGACCGTCACGGTGTATACTGTAACGCCAGACTAGGTTGCACTGGGACTTGCTGGCCCAGTTAAATCAGATGCAGCCCGGAGGGAACTTGAACTGTGTCTATTAATGGAAAGTAAAAATGTAAGGCTCTGGAAGATACCGGCCCAGTTCCTGGAGTGCAAAGTCGTGAACGACAATGAACCGTCCATTAAAGAGTTGTGGTGTAAAGTAAACGTTCTCCTTGTGCGTGTGAGTCATCATCCGGCCCTGGTCATCCGACACCAGTGGCAGTATACATCCTTCAGGAGGTGCCAACCTACAAGGCCAAAGTCCACACCCCCAGGTATTTCACGTAGTGTGCCGGGGCGTATGAAGTCATCCGTCGTCCACGACCACCGCCTCGCACCACTTAGGAGATACATCCATATTGTATTCACATAAATTTTTGATGTCCCCGTATACGTAGCCATTGATACGACTTATTATCTGCTTACTATACGTAGCTATCTGAACTTCTGGGAAAATATAATGAGTCAGCACAGCACGTATCCCCCTCGTGGTGCAGGATTAGATGCACTTGTGAAACACAGGAGAATAAAAGCCTTTTACTCTTAATGAGTAACAATAAAAGAAAAGACAAAAAACACAAAAAAAACCCTAAATCTGGTTCAAGGAGCATTCAAATCACCACTGTCAGTTAAGGGACACAGTGCTGGGAAAATCTAGGACGTTGGCATCTTCTGCAGGTTGCCATGGCGATTCCAAAAGCAAGCATGATTAATAGGCGGCATTCCCAGGAAGGTTGATGCAGCAGCCAGCAGCGGTCTAAGTTTACATTACAGATCAGGACGCGTTACCATCATCACCACATATGGACACGGGCGGGAAAGTGCTCTGCTGCGATAGGAACGTTGTCTGGAGGAGAAATCCATAATTACAGCATGGATGGGTATGTGATGACGACGCACAATGGAAGCCGCCGACAGGGAAACCTAATGGCCCGTGCAAAATCTCATAGAACCACAGAAAACAGGAGGTGGCAAATTAGTGTGACCAGATTCAAGATCATTACTCTCCTGAGTGCCAAGGGGGCAGATAAGGCTCGGATTAGGAAATTCAACAACGGCAAAGATTCCACACATTTTCTTACAAAATGACTAAGTGGAATGCTACCATTACAACGCCAAGAGGACACCTCCATAATGGTGTGGATTTCCATACCAGTGTGTAAGAGGGTTATAGCCCCTTCAGATGGACCGATACAAGGCATTATAGGGGCTGTACCAACTTTGGAAGCTATCAAGGGGATAACTGACTGATTTTTGGGGGTACCACCGCTTGGACCCCCACAGATCTTAAGAACGGGTCTCAGTAGAGTTTTGACTGAATGTGCTTCGTTGATTTTCTTTGGGAACGCTGTAGATGGCTGTGCCTGGTTTTCGGAACTCCTATTACGAATAAATGGAGCGCAGGTCAGCCATCTGTTGACTTTCTTTCAGAACAGTGGAGATGGCTGTGCCTGGTCTTCAGCACTCCTATTAAGAATGAATTGTGCGGAGGTGGTCAGAAATCCGTTTACTTTCTTTGGGAACGGTGGAGATGTCTGTGCCTGGTCTTTGGCATTCCTATTAAGAATGAATGTAGTGGAGGAGGTCGGTCATCCATTGACTTTGTTTGGGAATGGTGGAGATGGTTGTGCATGGTCTTCGACACTCCTATTAAGAATGAATGGAGAAAAGGTCAGCCATTCCTTGACTTTCTTTGGGAACAGTGGAGATGGCTGTGCCTGGTCTTCAGCACTCCTATTAAAAATAAATGGAGCGGAGGTCATTCATCCGTTGACTTTCTTTGGGAATGGTGGAGATGGTTGTGCCTGGTCTTCGGCACTCCTATTAAAAATGAATGGAGCGGAGGTTCAGCCATCCGTTGACTTTCTTTGGGAACGGTGGAAATGGTTGTGCCTGGTCTTCGGCACGCCTAAAAAGAATGAAGCGGAGGAGGTCAGGCATCCATTGACTTTCCTTGGCAATGGTGGCGATGGCGGTGCCTGGTCTTCAGGACTTCTATTAAAAATGAGTACAGTGGAGGTCGGCCATTCCTTGACTTTCTTTGGGAATGGTGGAGATGGCTGTGCCTGGTCTTCTGCACTCATAATAAGAATGAAAGGAGCGGCGATACGCACACTCGAGTGGCTATATTCTTAGGATCGGTGGGGTCCCCTATTCTTGATACAACCCCTTTAAACAATGACTATATTGAAGTCAATCGCCCAATGCTTACAGACCTCTGAACGATACCCAATACGCTTGCTCTGTGCACACAGAACATCCCGTTCTCGGCAGCACTTCACCTGCGTACACAGAACGATTCGCTGCCGAGAACTATTTTTAATCCAGCTTAAAAATAATTGCACCCAACGAACAAGTGTTTTGCTTATTCTTTCCATGATTGGCGGCTCGTGTAGACCGGCCGATAGACCCTACCAACTCTCGTTCCCTGATGATTGGCTCGCCAAAATGGGCCATTAGAAAGGTCTGTCCTGTGTTTTCTTGTGAGAGCAGCTCTGCCATACCTGCAATAAAAAACATTCCATCTGCTTTAGTGGAAATATGTTTTTTCACCGACTCTTTTCATAAGCAATGATATTTGGTAGCAATGGGATCTATTAATTGGCAGTATATAGACCGTTCACCTCCAGGTACAGCAAGAACCCCTGGGTGTTCCGCCAGATGGCGTCAAGTCATTAGTGCAGCTTCATTATGTATTCTGAGTGTCGGATCTCTTCTAAGGCTGCACCGCTTTCATTTATACTCCAAACCTGAACACATTGTACAATGGCGACCTTCCAGGGAGGAAGAACGAAGCCGGTGAAGGCTCGGCTGTTGGAATAATATATATGGTTTATTGATAGCCAATGCAAAAAGAAGGAAACCATGCAAGACTGCCTTCCCATGCCATATATTTAGACAGTCCTTGGCACCCTGTTCTAGAGCAGGTGGCATTCAGATGATATAGTGTTAGGACGTGAGTCCAGTTTACCATTTAAAGGGAATCGGTCTGCAGGTTTTTGCTACTCCATCTGAGAACACCATGATGTAGGGGCAGAGACCCTGATTCCAGCAATGTATCGCTTAGTTTACTGGGTGCAGCAGTTGTCATACCATCCCTGTTTTCTATCTTGCACATCTAGCAGAGTATAACCACTCCCACTTCACTGATTGGCATCTCTTTATGTACCCTGTATATTGTCAGAAAGCTGCTAATCAGAGCTGGGGGCGGGATTACACAGAGCAGGCGGGTTAGGAGACACAAGAGTGATAATCTCCTGCTGATAAAACACTGATTTTATTGAAACAATACTATATAGCTTAGAAAGTAACACCGCTGGAATCAGGGTCTCAGCCCCCTACATCTTGCTGCTCTCAGATTACTTAGCAAAAACCTGCTGACAGATTCCCTTTAAAATAAAGGTTAAATGAATAACTAATTTCTTTTTGAGATATTAACCGTTTAGCTGCCTGAAACCCCAGTGATCTATAGAAGAAATCCGGCATTAAGTGCTCAATTTCCTTGCACTGCCTCTACAGGGGAAATTAGGTATTGCACAGCGTCCACTGAAAAGTCCTCTTTGCAGTAAAATGTAGAAGGGGACCTTAGGAAAAGCTAGCAGGGGAGATCCATTGAGGTTTTGCTCTGGCGGCGTCTGTCCTTCATGGATGCTCACCTTTTCCATCTACAGGTTTGCTTTTTATGTGCGTTTCCATCCTCATCTCCTCTGCTCTCTTATGCACGTTACGTCACTTTATCCATTTTTAAAACCTCTGAATTATTCACTGTGAGATGTCACAGGCGATCTTTCATGGAGGGGAATACGGCGTGCGAGGAGCAAGTTTTATTGCAGCCTCACTGTAAACAGAAGCAGAAAGACCTTGGCGGACATAACGGCTTGACGATTTTCAAGGCCAAGTGTGATGGCATAGGGGACACCCGCGTCCCACCAGAGAGGATTTTTAATTATTTAGGATGAATACACTTAAATCATGGCGTCAGCTAAAATTCCCCTTCAGTGAGTATCGAATAAAGACAGACAGCACAAAACTGGGCTTAATTTGTTCTGTACCAGAGATCCAGCTATGATTGATCCTATATATAAACTCAAGTGCCTAATTACCAAACAGCGAGCCACAGGTCATAGCCGACCGGTGGTCAGCGATATCCAAAAGCAGGCATAGCGGAATCACAGTCTGATGACCCCATAACTGTCCAGACCTCCTCTACTAACATCAGCACAAACACTGCGTCTGCCGGGAGCCTCATAGCCGAGCAGCTGCTCAATGCCAAGTCATGCATCAAAAAAGTACAATCTTGAGGCATATGTCACCAGGCACAATTCCGAGCCGTACATCACAAAGCACAATGCTGAGCCATACATCACCAAGCACAATGCCGAGCCGTACATCACCAAGCACAATGCCGAACCGTACATCACCAAACACAATGCCGAACCGTACATCACCAAGCACAATGCCGAGCCGTACATCACCAAACACAATGCCGAGCCATACATCACCAAGCACAATGCCGAACCGTACATCACCAAACACAATGCCGAGCCGTACATCACCAAGCACAATGCAGAGCCGTACATCACCAAACACAATGCCGAACCGTACATCACCAAGCACAATGCCGAGCCGTACATCACCAAGCACAATGCCGAGCCGTACATCACCAAGCACAATGCCGAGCCGTACATCACCAAACACAATGCCGAGCCGTACATCACCAAGCACAATGCCGAGCCGTACATCACCAAGCACAATGCCGAGCCGTACATCACCAAACACAATGCCGAGCCGTACATCACCAAGCACAATGCCGAGCCGTACATCACCAAGCACAATGCCGAGCCGTACATCACCAAGCACAATGCCGAGCCGTACATCACCATACACAATGCCGAGCCGTACATCACCAAGCACAATGCCGAGCCGTACATCACCAAACACAATGCCGAGCCGTACATCACCAAGCACAATGCCGAGCCGTACATCACCAAGCACAATGCCAAGCCATACATCACCAAGCACAATGCCGAGCCGTACATCACCAAGCACAATGCCGAGCCGTACATCACCAAGCCCAATGCCGAGCCATGCATCACCAAGCACAATGCCGAGCCATACATCACCAAGCACAATGCCGAGCCATACATCACCAAGCACAATGCCGAGCCGTACATCACCAAGCACAATGCCGAGCCGTACATCACCAAGCACAATGCCGAGCCGTACATCACCAAGCACAATGCCGAGCCGTACATCACCAAGCACAATGCCGAGCCGTACATCACCAAACACAATGCCGAGCCGTACATCACCAAGCACAATGCCGAGCCGTACATCACCAAGCACAATGCCGAGCCGTACATCACCAAGCACAATGCCGAGCCGTACATCACCAAACACAATGCTGAGCCGTACATCAAACACAATGCCGAGCCGTACATCACCAAGCACAATGCTGAGCCATACATCACCAAGCACAATGCTGTGCCATACATCACCAAGCACAATGCCGAGCCGTACATCACCAAGCACAATGCCGAGCCGTACATCACCAAGCACAATGCCGAGCCGTACATCACCAAGCACAATGCCGAGCCGTACATCACCAAACACAATGCCGAGCCGTACATCACCAAGCACAATGCCGAGCCGTACATCACCAAGCACAATGCCGAGCCGTACATCACCAAGCACAATGCCGAGCCGTACATCACCAAGCACAATGCCGAGCCGTACATCACCAAGCACAATGCCGAGCCGTACATCACCAAACACAATGCCGAGCCGTACATCACCAAGCACAATGCCGAGCCGTACATCACCAAGCACAATGCCGAGCCGTACATCACCAAGCACAATGCCGAGCCGTACATCACCAAACACAATGCTGAGCCGTACATCAAACACAATGCCGAGCCGTACATCACCAAGCACAATGCTGAGCCATACATCACCAAGCACAATGCTGTGCCATACATCACCAAGCACAATGCCGAGCCGTACATCACCAAGCACAATGCCGAGCCGTACATCACCAAGCACAATGCCGAGCCGTACATCACCAAGCACAATGCCGAGCCGTACATCACCAAACACAATGCCGAGCCGTACATCACCAAGCACAATGCCGAGCTGTACATCACCAAGCACAATGCCGAGCCGTACATCACCAAGCACAATGCCGAGCCGTACATCACCAAGCACAATGCTGTGCCATACATCACCAAGCACAATGCTGTGCCATACATCACCAAGCACAATGCCGAGCCGTACATCACCAAGCACAATGCCGAGCCATACATCACCAAGCACAATGCCGAGCTGTACATCACCAAGCACACTGCCGAGCCATACATCACCAAGCACAATGCCGAGCCGTACATCACCAAGCACAATGCCGAGCCATACATCACCAAGCACAATGCCGGGCTGTACATCACCAAGCACAATGCCGAGCCGTATTTTACCAAGCACATTTTCTAGCCATACATCACCAAGCACAATGTATAACCGTACATCACCAAGCACAATGTCTAACCGTACATCACCAAGCACAATACTGACCCGTACATCACTAAGTACAATCCTGAGCCATGTATCACCAAGTAAAATGCTGAGCCGTACAACCAAGCACAATGCTGAGCTGTACAACCAAGCACAATGCCGGGCCGTACACCACCAAGCACAATGCTGAGCCATACATCACCAAGCACAATGCCAAGCTGTATATTACCAAGCACAATGCCGAGCCGTACATCACCAAGCACAATGCCGAGCTGTATATTACCAAGCACAATGCCGAACCATACATCACCAAGCACAATGCCGAGCCCTACATCACCAAGCACAATGCCGAGCTGTATATTACCAAGCACAATGCCGAGCCATACATCACCAAGCACAATGCTGAGCCGTACATCACCAAGCACAATGCCGAGCCGTACATCACCAAGCACAATGCCGAGCCGTACATCACCAAGCACAATGCTGAGCGATACATCACCAAGCACAATGCTGAGCCGTACATCACCAAGCACAATGCTGAGCGATACATCACCAAGCGCAATGCTGAGCCGTACATCACCAAGCGCAATGCCGAGCCATACATCACCAAGCACAATGCCGAGCCATACATCACCAAGCACAATGCTGAGCCATACATCACCAAGAACAATGCTGAGCCGTACATCACCAAGCCCAATGCCGAGCCATACATCACCAAGCACAATGCTGAGCGATACATCACCAAGCACAATGCTGAGCCGTACATCACCAAGCACAATGCCGAGCCATACATTACCAAGCACAATGCCGAGCCATACATCACCAAGCACAATGCCGAGCCATACATCACCAAGCACAATGCTGAGCCGTACATCACCAAGCACAATGCCGAGCCGTACATCACCAAGCACAATGCTGAGCCGTACATCACCAAACACAATGTCGAGCCATACATCACCAAGCACAATGCCGAGCCATACATCACCAAGCACAATGCTGAGCCATTCATCACCAAGCACAATGCCGAGCCGTACATCACCAAGCACAATGCCGAGCCGTACATCACCAAGCACAATGCCGAGTCGTACATCACCAAGAACAATGCTGAGCCGTACATCACCAAGCACAATGCTGATCATCGAATGGAGCGGTGTAAAGACACCATCACAGGACTCTAGAGGAAATATGTTTTATGCAGTGACAGATTACACTTCTCTATCTGGGTCTGATGGAGGAGTCTGGGTTTGGTGATCATAAGAGAACGTTACCCCCTGACTGCATTGTGGCCGCTGTACAGTTTGATGGAGGAGGGATTTTGCAATGAGTTGCTATTTCAGGGCTCGGGCTCTTAGCTCCAGTGAAGGACAATCTTAATACTTCAGCACTAGACATTGTGGACAATTGTAGCTTCCAGCTTTGTGGGAACAGTTTGGAGAAGACCCTTTTCTGTTCCCCATGACTGTGCTCAGTGCCCAAGGTCCATACAGACATGGTTGGGAGAAGTTTGTTAGAATAACATGGCCGTCCGTGCATGGCCTGGACCTCAGCCCTACCAACACCTATAATGGAGATTGTGAGCCCAGCCTGCACCCAACATCAGTGTCTGACCCCACACATGGCTTTTCTGGATGAAGGGGCAAACATTTAATAGATACCTCCAAAATCTTGTAGAACCCTTTACAGAAGAATGGGAGCTGTTACACTGGCGGAGACAGACCGAAAAGGGCCCCTATGCAAGAACAATATATGGGCCCTTTGGCAAAGCCTTTGCAGCCCTAGAGTTCATCAAAATGCAAAATTGCACTCGATTTGGAGGTATCCAGAAAAATGTTGCAACATAAATAACCCTGATACCAAAAGATGAATCGGACATATTATCACACAACGTTGCACTTAGTATAAATAGAAGCATTGTGTCTCTGACGTGTCCCATCACTCCTTGCTGCATGTTACTAGTGCTCTGATGATAACAGCCTCCATCTCCGCCGGAGTAATTGGACGCAGACCCAGCGCTGACTTCTCCTGTCACCTCGTCTCATATCCTTCATTTACATAAAATATTAATGCTCTGTGGTTTTCCTCTGCCGCTCGCGTTTACGAGATCCTCATGATCCGCTCATTTCCCCCCCCCTCTGCCCCACACGTTGGGGGCAGCATTATAAGAAAGGACATTTCATCAGCTACATTTCATTTATGCTTTTCTGAATTTCCTTCCTGGTGGTAGCAGTCCCTCCTTAATGAGAATCCGCCGATACCTCTGTGCAGAGGCACTAGTATTAAGATTATTCACCAGCTCTCAAAAGACAACCCTGCCCCCACACGCTGTCTGCAGGATTTACTTTTGAAAAATACCTTGTTTCGTTTTCCCAGATCATTATCTTTTTTGAAAATAATAAAAAATTGACATCTTTTAATTTTCCATAATGGCCACTCAGCCAAATACCGGGCTCATAATCCCTGTTCTGTAAAAGGATGCGTTTTCAGCAGTCTCATTATCATCACAGACAGGATAGAATGACATTTATAGTTCGGCATACAGTAAGTAACACAGGATCCACCATTCACTATAGGTGATGTCACAGCTCACCTCCTTCTCCTCCTTTACAATGACTGATAACACCTCTATATACAGTAAATAACACAGGATCCATCATTCACAATAGGTGGCGTCATAGCTCAGCTACTCCTCCTCCTGTACAATGATTGATAACACCTCTATGTACAGTCGATAACTAAGGATCCACCATTCACAATAGATGAGGTCACGGATCACCTGCTCCTCCTGTACAATGACTGACAAAACCTCTATCTACAGTAGATAACACAGGATCCACCATTCACAATAGATGATGTCACAGCTCACCTCCTCCCCCTCCTGTACAACGACTGATAGCTCTATATACAGTTGATAACACAGTATCCACCCTTCACAATAGGTGATGCCACAGCTCCCCTCCTCCTCCTACTACTGTACAATGACTGATAATACAGGATACACCATTACAATAGGTGATATCACAGCTCACCTCCTCCTCCTGTACAATGACTGATAACACCATTATATACAGTTGACAACACAGGATCCACCATTCATAACAGGTGCTGTCACAGCTCCCCTATTCCTCCTTTCACAATACCATTTACACTGATTAGAGAATGAAAAGAAAATTCTCCCATGCAAGTCATTGATCACAGTCAGTCTATTGCTGCTTATGCCTAACCGTCAGCCGAAAAGAACAGGAATTATGAATATCCCATGAGACCTAGTGACTAGTGTGAAAATTGCAAGATTTCAGAAGTATTTTTAATATAAATATGGAAAAAAAAATATAAAACAAATACATTTCAGATAAAAACCTGATTTAAACAGGAGGTCATTTTCTGATATCATGTCTAATAGGATAATATACTGCCTGAGCTAAGATAGGCAGCTTTCTCACCATCATTGTCCTAAAGGGACTTTATCGGGACATTTTTGCTATGTAATCTGAAGCCAGTACGCTGTAAGAGTAAGGGTACAGTCACACTTTAGCGACGCAGCAGCGATCTGACCTGGTCAGGATCGCTGCTGCGTCGCTACATGGTCATTGGTGAGCTGTCAAACAGGCAGATCTCACCAGTGACCGGCCCCCAGCCAGCAGCGACGTGCAAGCGACCCTGCGCTTGCACGGAGCCGGCGTCTGGAAGCTGCGGACACTGGTAACTAAGGTAAACATCGGGTATGGTTACCCGATGTTTACCTTAGTTACCAGCGCACACTGCTTAGCTTAGCGTGTGCAGGAAGCAGGAGCCGGCACTGGCAGCGTGAGAGCTGCGGAGGCTGGTAACGAAGGTAAATATCGGGTAACCATCTTGGTTACCCGATGTTTACCTTAGGTTACAGCTTACCGCAGGCTGTCAGACGCCGGCTCCTGCTCCCTGCACATTCAGGATTGTTGCTCTCTCGCTGTCACACACAGCGATGTCTGCTTATCAGCGGGAGAGCAACAATAAAAAAACGAACCAGGGCTGTGTGTAACGAGCAGCGATCTCACAGCAGGGGCCAGATCGCTGCTCAGTGTCACACACAGCGAGATCGCTAATGAGGTCACAAAAACCGTGACTCAGCAGCGATCTCAGTAGTGATCTCGCTGTGTGTGAAGTACCCCTTAAGATACTTCACACACAGCGAGATCGCTACTGAGATCAACCAGAACCTTTCTTTCACTGAAGACTAGGCATGTAAAAAATCCCATTCCTTATTGCCATAGCATGTGGTGGGTATCAAGGGAAATCAAAAGGAGCATGTCTGTATTATCAACAGGATTGTAATCCTATAGCATATAACTACAATGATCATAAAAATTAATCATAGATATATCAAGTGGTACAACCACCAAGATAATTCCCCAAGTACCACAATCCTAGAAAAAAGGAACAGAACCTCAACCAGACATATGGAGATAATACATAAAATTGGTGCCAAGAAACAACATTTCAACAGCGGGGCTAGACATATAGGAACCTCATTCCCAATGCTGTAATATATGGCAAAAGTTTATAACAAGCCAAGAGAGGCCATAACTGCAGTCTCAGCAATGGTAAGCCTTTAAGGAGTGGCCAGGCCGGCCATAAAAACCGACCTTAACAGAGGATGATAAGCCCACAAAGACACACACCTACAAGATGTTAATCTGAGGGTAGATAATACCCCAACACGTGTTTCGCAGAAAGCTTCTTCCAAGGGGTGCTAATGGTAGTCAATACCCAGGTATATATACCCCCACTCACCAGCGTGATGTGTTACAGCGGCGCTCCATCACAGCTCCACTATCGCGCACATGGGGTCCGGCGTCTGACGTCACCATGGTCCGCCCATGTCAGACGCGTCATAACATGGGAGGAGCATGGCGAGATGGAGAGACACGTCGCCTTATTACATCACTTGCTCCTTCTTCCTCTTTTATTAAATAATAAAGATATTATGTTTTTATATGTCTATTTTCTGTTGTTTTCCATCTGTCTCCTCTTCTTCTCTATATATCCTCTCCATATATCTTTTTACTATTTCTTTTTTGTATTGTTCTTCTATTGGTTTCGAACACCCTTTTCATGCACTACATGCACCACACATTAGTAGGGCTGATTTTCGATGTGTGCCACTGACACATCGCTTTGTTGCATGCATTTTATTTATCATGTTGAATCACCTCTAGCATTATTCAAAGCACTTTATATTTCTACTATTTTGCGTCTTTGTACAAGAATTTACATTGCACTGTGCACTTTTGTATTGTCATTCCTCAATACAGCATCACCGGTACTGTATTTTGCACTTTTTAATATTTAAATATGGAATTGTCACATGGTCATTTTATATTATATTCACGTGTAGATTCCTTATAAGGGTATGTGTATGTATGTTTATACATACACTTTGCACTAAGATATATATGTGTTCATACATTTTTATGCACTAATTTTTTTTATTCGTTTTATATATATACTTGTATTCCTCTTAGCTTTATACTAAAAGGATTAAGGTTCCTTTTTCTGTAAATCTTTATACTCTATTCTGCCTAGATCCTTACATGCACCTCTGTGTAAATTCATGCTAATATGGATGGTCTATAGCTGCGTGCCACTGACATATTGTTGTTTTTGCCTTGCCTTAATGGCAATATCGCTTTATTTCCCAGCGTGTGTGGAGCGCTCCAGTCCTCCGCCCACCTTCTGCGCTCTGGGGCGACGTGTCTCTCCATCTCGCCATGCTCCTCCCATGTTATGACGCGTCTGACATGGGCGGACCATGGTGACGTCAGACGCCGGACCCCATGTGCGCGATAGTGGAGCTGTGATGGAGCGCCGCTGTAACACATCACGCTGGTGAGTGGGGGTATATATACCTGGGTATTGACTACCATTAGCACCCCTTGGAAGAAGCTTTCTGCGAAACACGTGTTGGGGTATTATCTACCCTCAGATTAACATCTTGTAGGTGTGTGTCTTTGTGGGCTTATCATCCTCTGTTAAGGTCGGTTTTTATGGCCGGCCTGGCCACTCCTTAAAGGCTTACCATTGCTGAGACTGCAGTTATGGCCTCTCTTGGCTTGTTATAAACTTTTGCCATATATTACAGCATTGGGAATGAGGTTCCTATATGTCTAGCCCCGCTGTTGAAATGTTGTTTCTTGGCACCAATTTTATGTATTATCTCCATATGTCTGGTTGAGGTTCTGTTCCTTTTTTCTAGGATTGTGGTACTTGGGGAATTATCTTGGTGGTTGTACCACTTGATATATCTATGATTAATTTTTATGATCATTGTAGTTATATGCTATAGGATTACAATCCTGTTGATAATACAGACATGCTCCTTTTGATTTCCCTTGATACCCACCACATGCTATGGCAATAAGGAATGGGATTTTTTACATGCCTAGTCTTCAGTGAAAGAAAGGTTCTGGTTGGACCGAATTGATCATATATTCCTCATCCCTATATGTTCTCCTCAGAACATTATTTTTTCATCTAGCCAAAGACTATTGGTTCCTAAAGAAATATTAAAGGTATTTTTACCTGACCCCTTTTTGGTGTATCATCTTATATGGTTTTCTGACACACGGCTACTATGCACTTATGCTACTTATTGCCCTAATATTTTGTCTACCTGAGGGTAATTGAATGTGTCCTTGTCATTGTTCATCTTTTATATGTCTGTTTTAAATCTAATTTTCAAATAAAGAATTTATATTTTATTTGGCTTGTTCACTCATATCTTTATAGGTTTTTATTATTGCATGAGTGTAGCTACCATCTACTTTTGGTCATTTAATTGGTTCCGATGTTTACCTTAGTTACCAGTCTCCGCAGCTTCTAGACGCCGGCTCCGTGCAAGCGCAGGGTCGCTTGCACGTCGCTGCTGGCTGGGGGCTGGTCACTGGTCGCTGGTGAGATCTGCCTGTTTGACAGCTCACCAATGACCATGCAGCGACGCAGCAGCGATCCTGACCGGGTCAGATCGCTGGTGGGATCGCTGCTGCGTCGCTAAAGTGTGACGGTACCCTAACATGAAGTTTACAACCAGCCCTCTCTTATCTCTAAGTGTGCTTTTGTTTTCCTATAATGTTGGTTTAAGCCCCTTAGCTTTATCATTAGTGGATCTGAGCTGTAGTCTGACTACGAACCCCCCCACCCTCTGTGATTAGCAGCTTCTGTCTATGGAAATACAGTGCTCTGAAAGCCTGGTGTGGGTGGGGCAGCTCCCAGAGCTCTGCAACATGTTAAAAATATTATCTTTCACTGTGTCAGAATAGCTCCATCCAATAATCTAAGTGATCTGCTGCTCTTAGAGAAGGTAGCAAAAAAAATACTGAGACATTCCCTTTAAAGAGAATCTGTCAGCAGGTTTTTGCTATGTAATCTGAAAACAGCATGGTGTAAGGGTCCATACACAGAATTTCAGGACAGCTGCACCCAGTAATCTAAGTGATACATCATTAGATTCAGAATCTCTCTGCTTAGATGAGGTAGCAAAAACCTGCTGACACATTCCCTTTAAAGGGAATATGTCAGCAGGTTTTTTGCTACTGTATATAATCTGAAAACAGCATGGTGTAAGGGTTAATGCACAGAATTCAGGACAGCTGCACCCAGTAATCTAAGTAATACATTGTTAGATTCAGAATCTCTTTTCCTACATCATGCTGCTCTTAGATGAGGAAGCAAAAACCTGCTGACACATTCCCTTTAAAGGGAATCTGTCAGCATGTTTTTGCTATGTAATCTGAAAACAGCATGGTGTAAGGGTTAATACACAGAATTCAGGACAGCTGCACCCAGTAATCTAAGTAATATATTGTTAGATTCAGAATCTCTTTGCCTACATCATGTTGCTCTTAGATGGGGTAGCAAAAACTTGCTGACAGATTACCTTTAAAGGGAATCTGTCAGCAGGTTTTTGCTATGTAATTTGAAAACAACATGGTGTAAGGTTTAATACACATAATTCAGGGATGCTCTCTTATCATGGTCCATGATGTTTACTTGCAATATTCATTTTAGCACCACGATCTGATCATTGCTGTGACTAGCTGGCAGGGAGCACTTGTTCGACTCTGCCCCTGGCTGTGATTAGCAGCTCACTGTCTATAGACTTTGTATACATTTCCTGAAACTGGACAACTCCTTTAAGACTCTCGTGATTGTATTTTATACAGTGTAAGAAATAGTGTATTTTGGATGCCTTGGGATAACTAGCTCCGTGTAGTCTGATTTGTTTTGGGTCCTATACAGAAGTACAGATGTGCGCCCATAGCCGGGTGGCACATGCAGACTGTTTAGTTACAATTGAGTGGCAAATGGATGAGATTACAAAGTGTGCACTGGATTCTTCCCTTGAGATATCACTTAGCACTCAGGGGGTCTTGCTGTGTGGTCCTGGCACTCACCCATATGCATCTGCGAGATGCTGCACGACGGCGATTGACAGCTGTGCTCCTCCGGTAATGTCGCAGCAGCTGCGGTATCCTGCTTCACAAGCTGTTACAGGCCACGGCCTGGTGGATTCTCTGGTGCTTAAGTGTTTTGGGTGACAATAATTCCCAGTGGGGGGGGGGGGGGGGGACAAAAGATGGGGCCCTAATGGATCAGCTGAATGGTACCGTGCCCCTTATCAGAAAAGAGCTGCACATTCTTCCAGAGAAGAGGCAATTACCCTTCATATCATCTACAGAGAGCGGATCTGCTGCTGCAGTAATGATAAGTACAATTCCCCAGTGATTGTTCAGAAATAGACGGCACAGCCATGAGATCATGAAATATACGCTTCATCCGCCCGAACAGAAGACTCTAAACATCTTGTGAGCGGCGTCTTTTAAATACGGATCGTCCTCAAGATTCCTTTTTGATAAATTTCCCTATTAAAAAGAAATAATGAAGTACTAAATCTAAGTCCCTAAGAAGCCCTTGTTTATTCGGCAGTTAAAGGGGTCGTCCAGGACTGGAATGTTGATGGGAATCGATTCGCACATCCCATTCCATGGGCCACAACACGGGAGCGGGAGTATGGCTTCTTACCTGCCGGCATCCTCAGCTCTTCTATTGATTGGGCAGCCAAGACGTCATGCCAGGCTGGCTAATAATATAATAATATTTATTAATTTATATAGCGCTATTAATTCCACAGCACTTTACACACATTGTGATCCCCAATGGGGACAGTGCTGCCAAGCTAGAGTCCCTAACTGTATGTTTTTGGAGTGTGAGAGGAAACAGGAGAACCCGGAGGAAACCCATGTAAACATGGGGAGAACATACCAACTGCTTGCAGATGTTGTCCTTGGTGGGATTAGAACCCAGGACCCCAGCGCTGCAAGGCTACAGTGCTAACCACTGAGCCACCGTGTCACTAATCAAAAGAAGAGCTGAGGATGCCGGCAGGTAAGAAGCCATACTCCCGCTCTTGTTGAGCAGCCACAGACCACTATCATGGCGGATGGAATGGGACGTGAGAATCCAATTTGCTCCCATCCTTAGGATAGAAAAAAAATGATGGAGGTCCAATCCAACACCAAGCACCGACACCGAGTAGCCGTAAACAGTGTACAGCGCCATATAGTGGCTTTTCTCAGGTATTGCAAGATGTACTCCTGTTCTTGGTGAGCAGCCACATACCACTGTCATGGCAGATGGAATGGGAGGCGAGAATCCAATTTGCTCCCATCCTTAGGATAGAAAACTAATGGTGGAGGTCCAATCTAGCACCAAGCACCGACACCGATTAGCCATAAACAGTGTACAGAGCCATGTAGTGGCTGTTCCCAGGTACTGCAGCTAGAAAAAGCCGCTAATCTGCAGTGCTGCAAAAAGCTGATCCATTAGAGCTAGGTGTTGGACCCCCACCCATCGGATATTGATGACTTACCCTAGTGATAGGTTATTAAAACAACCCCCTGTTGTCCTCTAGTCACATGACTAGCCAGGAGGAGTTTAATGCAGTGGCAGGATGTGCATACCCAGTTGGCTAACAAGACTAGATTTCCATACAGGGAACATTGAGGCATATTTCAGGGACGGAGAGAGCTCTGTATAACTCCACCCACACCACCGATTGACAACTTTATGTTTATGCTGTGCATAGGCAGAAAGTTGCCAATCAGTGGTGGAGGCAGGCTTATAAAGAGCTCAAATATATGGAGGACTACATGTCAGCAGGTTTACTAGTCCTCAAGAGATAATCTCCCGCTGATAAAACCGTGATTATATCAAAACAACATCAAGCAGCCCGGTAAGTTACACATCGCAGGAATCAGGATCTCTACCCCTACATTATGCTTCTCTCTGATTAGGTGGCAAAAGCCTGGTGACAGATTCCCTGTAACAAATGATGACTGGTTATACCCATGCAATGACTGCCAGCTGTGTAACTAACTGGCACTTATGGTCAATCACTGGGGGTTTAGCTCGGCTCCTGGGGAAGGGGGGGGGGCACAGCAGCCGGACAACTCGGGGACAGAACTATTGGATACAATATTTATTCAAGAATTTTACATGGTGTCCACATATACAGATCTAATAATAAATCACCATAGAAACTGAGGTCTCCGAATTATGTACCATAAACTGATACACTGAAACAAACAGCAGGACTCCTATTCACATTTAAAGGGATATTAGCAAAGTTAAAAGCCATCACTAATTTATGATCTCCACTGAACCTGAAGCCTGACGATACATTAGGAATTGGTAACTCGGTCATAAAATCCATTGATTTGTTAACTCATCCGTTAATATTAATGCTGTTTATTACCCTATCGTGTCCGGCTAAAGGAGACCAGATGGAGTCCAAAAGCTGCAGACTTTGGAGTCTGTTCTCTCATTGCACAAAGAGGCTAAAAGTGACATTTTCTGCACATCTAAAATAAAAATTGTAACTGCTTCCTTTGGAGTGAATGGGAGCTTAGCTGCAGTACCTGAGAATGGCCACTACAAGGTGTACGGAGCTGGTCCTGTTGTGCGCACTCTGCTGGAGCATGGGGCCAGGTATCGGCCTCCCACCAAATTGGACCTATACTAAAGGCTGGGTGATCAAAACAAGTCCTTGACTGTCATGCTAGGTACAGGGAAGTATCACGCGAACGGGAAGAGAAAGGAAACCCTAGGTCTAGGGAGAGGGGAGATGGTGACCCTTGACCAAACCTACCGCTGTTTCCTGGGATCCCTCCCCACCCTAGATAGGTTCCGTACCTATGTGCCGAGCCGGATACCTGCCCAAAGATATCCCTAGTGCTGGACCCTAACTAGGGAACGGGTAGGATGAGCTCTTGATCAACCCCACTAAACACTATAGAAGACACAAGCAGGACACACAGGGGAAAAATAAATTAACTACTTATATATAGATGACACAGGTAGACGTTTAGTAACAATACCACAGAGGAGTACAAGCCACCTGCTTGCAACCAAGGCTTGAATGAACTGAAAGTATCACCAGCACCAGTCCAAGGAAGGAAAGGGTATTTAAGCACCAAGGGAATACTGGTGATCAACAAATGGGTAGAAGTCGAGCTCCTGCTGTGTCCAAAAGCGGGAGAGATGAATCCAGCAGGAAAGCTAAGTATACCAATGCATACTGACAGCAGGAAAGTCAGGGAGCGTTCTGCGCAGCCAGATGCTGTGACCTTCTATGCCCAGAAATGACATGACTGTCTGTCACCTGTGACATGGACAGTCCCTGAATATTAATATTATGACCAGATATTGGCAAGTCAGGACCTTATTTTCCTGTGATGTGTTTGGATTTTAGATCCTTTTTACATCCAGGGTGCTGGGTTTCGCAGGGCCCAACACAGGTGACAATTCGGCTGGTCCATCCCCCTATATAGAACAGAACAGTGCAATTTATATATATATATATATATATATATATATATATATATATATATATATATATATATATATCTGAAATAGGGTTTTCTTCTGCACAACTTATTTAGTAAGAGCCTGGATCCACTGGAGGATGATCTGCTATCGCCGGCCAGTGCAGGCCTTGAGGATGTGACAGTACAGATTGCATTTAAAGGAAATACCTTCCTAATAGACTTCCTCTCTGGGCCAAGCTGAGTGATTATGGCTGACGTCGCTCGCCTGCGGTCACATGTATCATCTGAGCGTGGATGAAGCAGAGGTTAGATGACTTTACCATTGAAGGTCAAGAATTATGCATGATCTACAACTTAGAAATATAGCCCACAAGTCTTCCAACGCTAGATAATGTGACCACGAGATCAGCCTCGTTAGTAATCAGATCCCGTCACTCTTTGCATGCTTATACCAGAAGGCCATTGATTTCTATAGATTGAAAGGTGTCAATAATCAGCTCATGGCCACCAATCCATAAGGATCATTAGCCTTCATCATTGCAATTCAGGAGCACACTGCTCCTCAGCCTCCCCCGACTTACTACCATGGAGCGGCCCGGTCCTGCTTGATTGACAGTTTGGCTGAGGCCCTGACATAACCCAGCGCTTACAAGCTCTACAGGAAACAGATTGTCAGCGCTGCACTCCTTGTCTGATGGACACTGCGGCATCAACACAACACGAAGGAAAATATCAGAAACTAAACTAAACAAACCAGGAAAAATCACACAGTACACTATTTAAAAAGCTCCCTATGGCTACATGCACACAGAGTTTATTCCTGGAACAAGTCTGTTCCCCCAAAATAAGCCTGAAAAAAAAATCACTTGAAAGACTCTTCCTATTATTTTTTTTATTATTAAACCACTTATTATAAAGCCCTACCCCAAAAATAAGCTCTTGTAGTAGTTTGGGGGCTTTTTTTTTTCAAAGTATGCGTAAATATAAGCCCTACACCAAAAATAAGCCGTAGTTGCGGCTCCATAAGCAAGTGTTTAAAAAGCTAAAAAAGCTCAAGAATACAGCAGGACTCCATCAAAGGAAGCAGACACGACCAAAAGAACGCAGACACTCCTAAAAGAAAGCACACACCCGTAAAAGAAAGCAGACACCCACAAAAGAAAGCAGACACTCCTAAAAGAAAGCAGACACCCACAAAAGAAAGCAGACACCCGCAAAAGAAAGCAGACACTCCTAAAAGAAAGCAGACACCCGTAAAAGAAAGCAGACACCCACAAAAGAAAGCAGACACTCCTAAAAGAAAGCAGACACCCACAAAAGAAAGCAGACACCCGCAAAAGAAAGCAGACACTCCTAAAAGAAAGCAGACACCCGTAAAAGAAAGCAGACACCCACAAAAGAAAGCAGACACTCCTAAAAGAAAGCAGACACCCACAAAAGAAAGCAGACACTCCTAAAAGAAAGCAGACACTCCTAAAAGAAAGCAGACACCCACAAAAGAAAGCAGACACGCGCAAAAGAAAGTAAACACCCGCAAAAGAAAGCAGACACCTCTAAAAGAAAGCAGACAACCCTAAAAAAAAAAAAAAGCAGACACGCCTAAAAGAAAACAGGCATCCCCAAAGTAAAGTAGACCCCCCAAAATAAAGCAGGCATCCCCAAAAGAAAGCAGACACCCCCAAAAGAAAGCAGGCATCCCCAAAAGAAAGCAAACACCCCCAAAAGAAAGCAGACACCCCTAAAAAAGCAGGACACCCCCAAAAGAAAGCAGGACATCCCCAAAAGAAAGCAGATATCCACAAAAGAAAGCAGATTTGTATGTGAGAGCCCATTCAAATGCCAAGTGTAAATGTTTGGGGTCTGGTATGTGCGATTCTTTTAGGGGGTGTCTACTTTCTTTTGGGGGAAACTCAGCAGTACATAGAGAATAATACATTTAACCCTTTGTAAATCTGGTATGTACCCACCACTATAGGACTGGTGCTGCAACATGAGAATAGCAGATCTGATAAGAGAATGTGCATCTGAACCAGTAATGGGATTAACACAAAATGTTGATGTCCAGAAAGTGATGACAGGATTAGATTTCAATAAATGCCGATTTTTTTATGTTCAAGAATAAATGTGGATTGTTATTCATGGGAAAATATAAAAGACATCCCCTGATAATAAGCCCTAGTGCATCTTTCAGAGCAAAAAATAATATAAGACCTGGTCTTATTTTTTGGGGAAACATGGGTATAGTTCAGTGCTTTTAGCCTTTTTTCCACCTGGTAGAAAAAAAAAGTGGACGTCAGGCTGAAAAAAATACTTCAGATAAAAACGGTTCTAAACTGCTTCAAAGAATCTTCTCCAAAGAATGAGATTCTTGAAGCAGTTTCTGCTTGAAAAACTGTTAGTCTAATAATTGACATAGCGCCATCTGCTGTCTGCTCACAGTCGCTCCCCAGCATAAGCCTGCAGCTGCTGTATACTCCAACAGGATGTCATAAGGCAAGAAATGGAGTCTTTGAGTTTGCAAAATAACAAAAGCATACCCAAACGAGCAGAGATATTGTGAAATGTTTATTGACATAAAGTGCTCAAGGATATATTATACATAATAGTAGTAGGTTCAAGTAAAAAGGAAGGGGTGTGCTGAAGGGGAAGGAACCCCACGTGTCCCGGAGTGAAATAAGGAGAAAAGGAATTTCCTTTATCTCCAGTACAGGGTAACTATGAGTAAATTATGGCATAGTGCCCAGGGAAAGAGCGGTGCTATATCAGTAGCAATAGTAAGCTCATAAGGAAACACATTGTGTTCCTAAGTCAAAACCAAAAGAGGTAAAGCCACTTACCCAAATCAAGTTACCGTGAGGTACCGGGTTAACACGTGGGGACCAGCGCCATCTACTGTCTGCTCACAGTAGCTCCTCAGCATAAGCCTGCAGCTGCTGTATACTTCAACAGGATGTCGGCTGAGTCTGCTGATTTCAGCAGGACCAGACGACTATGAAATGTATATGGTTGTGTCCCTTCTTAAGTATTTTTCAACTTCAAGTGCAGCAGCGGCCTATTCCATTATCCCTAATAAAAACATATGCACGCTCAGCCGAGCTGAGAGTGCAGGTGTATGTGAGGGGCCAAAGAAATAGCAGGTAGCCAAACAAGTCGATATTGTCTAAGGTGTATAGCCATCGTAAAATAATGTCCTTCATGCACAGCCATGCAATGACTATTCCTACAAGCTCACGCCTAGATTAATGCATACAGGCAGACAGCTGCAGCCTATATGATTCATGTGCCTCTTGCTTGCTCCCTAGTGCAAGATGCACAAAGAAACCTGCACCGCGCGGTCAATACAGCTGGAACATGATGCATTGGACTGTGTGATGCATGGGAGCAAAGACACAAGGTGCAGGCCTGAAAACAGATGGGGTTATACTGCCACCTGGTGGAAGAAACGTGCACTAGTGATTTAAAAAAATAAAATAAAAAATATAATAGATATATTAAATTATTATTATATTCTATATTAAAAAATAATAATAAATGTGTGTGTATATATATATATATATATATATATATACATACATACACATACATACATACATACATACACACACACACACACACACACACACACACACACACATATATTGATTTGTGCAAAGTAGAGGTCATCCATGATAAACTGAAGCCCTTAATCTACATATGCAACAGCACAGCTCAATCTATACAGAAATGTATAGGATTGTGAGAAAAATTATAAGTACATTTTGTACAAATGTTGACATAATTATCAAAAGTCGCAGGGTATAAGACCACCATGGTGCACCTATAATCACCGCAAGGCAGTGTTCACTTCATATAGAATTATACAGCTGGCATTGACGCCTATAGTCTCTGCATAAAGCCATAGGCAGTAGCTCCCCCTAGTGGCAGCTGCCAGCAGAGAAACAGGTCGCCGCTATAAAGATAAATTAACCAGTTGAAGATCATTTTTTACTTTTTTTCTGGTTTTGTTAATTTGATACTATTTTTATTTTAGTATTTTTGTTTATTCCTCTGAGAAATCAGTAATTGTTTTTTAACAAGGTATAATTAGTTTTGGTTCCTCGGGGGTGGGGTTATTGATGTATGAACACGTGGTGGCATTCTTTGTTTTACTTTTTATATATTTAATGTTGTAGTTATTTATTTTATACGCTGTGATGGGGTTACTCGCTCTGTTTGCTGTGTAAAGTAGCACAAAGGAACACTTCTATTAAAAGATCAGCAGGTTTATTAAAAAAAAACAAAAAAAAACCTGCACTTTAGTGACATCACACAGCTTCTACCGGCTTAAAGTAACATACACGGTACACAGTCTGTTAACTTACGGTACCCCCCACAGGTTCGAATACCCCTTCTCCTCAGAAGGATCCCCAATGGAGGCATTTCTCTCTCCATTCACTAACCCCGGTTGTTACACATCTCTCCCCAGAGGTACCTTGTGGAGGTATCACAAACCTCCCTACACGGTCCCAGTCAGGACCAGCTAATCTACTTTCTTTCAGAGGATTCCTTAATGGAAACAACACAGCCGACTTACAGTGACCACGTATCAAAAAATCAGTCTCCATCTTGACACAAGACACCTGCCCCTGGAATGCCCTAATAGGACGCGTGGTACTGCAAGTACCAGAGTAGACATATATGTTTAAACCATCTCCGTGATACATATCCCCGTTATGTTAAAATGTATTTACATTAAAGGGAATCTGTCACTAGGCTTTTGCTGTTCTATCTGAGATCAGCATGTAGAGGTAGGGATATTGATTCCAGTGATGTGTCACTTACTAGGCTTCTTGCTGCAGTTTTTATAAAAATCCCTTTTTTATCTGCTGCAGATCTACCAGTTCTCACGGGTGTGTCTGTGATACCAATGTGATATGACTGAAAGAATGTGTGATTAGATAGGAATCATAAAAGATAGGAGTGATCCCAGATATTATTTGACCTATCAATAATTCAGTATCAAAGAGATGTCCTTTGGAAGGCCAATATGATGACCAAAGAATACATGTCTTGAAGCAGTTTCAAGATAATGGGGAAGTCACATTTACAGTTCCACTTACCGGAAACTTGTGGTTGGCTTAAAGACAGGTTTAAGGAAGCTTGCATATGAAATTTACGGCTCATTGCAATATTTCACTAACACTATGGTCAAACTGTGGTCGGCCAGTTGTCAACTGGCAGGATGTGGAGGAAATGTGCAGGAAGCTGCCAGTGCCCACAGCAGCTTGTGGTCAAGTTACATGAACATGACTCAGCTGTCACATGCTGGTGACCATTTAAACCCAACCTACAAAGTTTTCCTATAAAAAATACACCGGACTCGCTTAATGTTAGGGAAACCTTCCAGGACATTGAAGTGTACGTACGCACTGTTCCTGTGATGCTGTGATGCAAGATGCCATGTTGATTCCTTATCATTAACTCGAGTTCCCTCCGATGTGAAAGGATTGCTACAACAAACGGTAATGTTGATGCATATTTCTGTTATTGTATAAGTTTCTATGACTATAGTTCTAAATGCCTATGTACCATTAATTATATTCATGTACTATTAAAATAAATAGTATCTTGCTATAAAGAATATTAGTATTCGTGCCTGATTAGGATATCAGTGAGCGCTTCGTAAGTACGGGCTTTCAGCCCCCTTTTTAGTAGAATTTAGCAAGACATAAATTGGCGTAGTCGGCAGGATTACTTCTATAAGAAGTAATTAACGAATTTTTGTAATTTGGAAATTAAAAACATATATTTGGCAAAATTCCAGATATATTTTTTCAATCTTTTTGCATAGTGTCAAAATGTTCAGAAAATGTAAGGATAATGTTAAGGAGGTTGTTGTGGAGATCCCATGCTGGACTGAGGCTCCCTACAATCTTATAGCACATGAATTGGTCAATTGTGGATTGGCAGAACAATGGCAGAATAAGCTTAAGGGTTGTGTACCTACTGATGTTGTGAATGTACTCAGTGGTGCCCCTGTGAAAGCAGGTGATGTAGTGTCTTTAGCACGGCGCAAACAATGGCAGAATAAGCTTAAGGGTTGTGAAGCTACTGATGTTGTGAATGTACTCAGTGGTGCCCCTGTGAAAATAGGTGATGTAGTGTCTTGTGGATTGGCAGAACAATGGCAGGACAAGCTCAAGGGTTGTGAAGCTACTGATGTTGTGAATGTACTCAGTAGTGCCCCTGTAAAAACAGGTGATGTAGTGTCTTGTGGATTGGCAGAACAATGGCAGGATAAGCTTAAGGGTAGTGAAGCTACTGATGTTGTGAATGTATTCGGTAGTGTCCCTGTGAAAGCAGGTGATGTAGTGTCTTTAGCACGGCGCAAACAATGGCAGGATAAGCTTAAGGGTACTGAAGCTAATGATGTGAATGTATTCGGTAGTGTCCCTGTGAAAGCAGGTGATGTAGTGTCTTTAGGACGGCGCATCTGGATTTTGGCAAGTGCATATAGTGTAATGCATGAGCGTAATCTAAAGAGGCAGAATAAAAGTTCCCAGATGGAACAAAAGATGATAGAATTAGGTGGCCTGAAAACAGTTATGGAATGTAATACCAGAGTGTTGAAGGATAAATTGGAACATTATCAGAATGTGGCAGAAAAAGCTGCCATAAAAATTGCTCAAAATAAGTACAAGAAAAGAAGAGGAAAAGTAAATAAAACCAAAGTACATAAAAGTATCGCCTCAGCTTCTATAAACTGGGATCCCGATACTTGGGATGGGGATGTGTGGGATTCATCTTCATCATCTGATGAGGAGGATTACCATAAAGGGAAGATTCAGGCTAATCCAGTAAGGAGGCGCCTAGAGAGGACAGAGAATGAGATCATCCGGGAACATGTCCGGGATGGTCAGGGAAATCTGCAATATGACGAAGATGGTAATGCCATCACAAATGAGAGAACGATTCCTCATGTAAAAAAATCGAGTAACCATTGAAGATTACTCTCAGGGAGAAGTTGATAGCATTTTAACACAGTTTAGACAAAAACCAGGAGAAGGAGAAATTCCCTGGTTGGTCAGGATGCACGATCTCGGAGGAGGTGGAGTGCACTTTGACGCCGGAGACGTGGCAAAATTTGTCACCATGTCTCGTGACCCAGAAATTCAGAGATCAATAAAAAATTATTTTGTTGATCATAATGAGCATGGTACTCAAAACTTAATCATGATCTTAGCCCATGCTTTTCTGGACAAATATCCATCAGAAGCAGACTTTCCTATCAATGATAAACCTTGGTATACCTTAAAAGATGGTATGGAAAGGCTGAAGGAAGAAGCAATGAGGAATGCTCTTCCTCTTTTGGGAATGGATGATGATTATCTCCAGTACCCATTGACAGCCAGCATAAGAAATAGGCTGGTTAAACATGGTCCTCCAGCATACAAAACAGTTATTTTAACCTTAACTGTAGCGCTGACTGGAGAATCAATCGGTGTAGTTCTAGGGAGGATGAAGGAGTTACAGGATATGGGACAGTGGGATAAATCGTCCCCTGGAGGCCATGTTGGTAACAGTAAGCCAAACAATCCTGATTGTAAAGAGAAATCAGTAGGGAAGGCCCCACGGGTGTCTCGCAAAGACATGTTCCAGGCTTTGCTTAAAGCCGGGATAAATAAGGAAAGGATTGATGGAAAGGAGACAGGAGAATTATGGACGTTGTACAAACAGAAAGTTCTATCCACAAAGAAAGTGACCACTACTAATGTGGAAGGGGGTTCAAAAACCCCCAAGGTAAAGAAATCAGAGGGAAAAGGGGAAAACCCCCCAAAGAATGTGTCTTGGGAAGATTTTCAGTCAGTTTATCCATGGGAAGAACTGGCTGCAGCCGTGGCCACAAAGGTCACGGAAGGAAGGGCTAATACACAGACTGAAGTCTGTGTAAATGAAAGTTCAGAAGGAAGTGATTTACCATAGGTAGCCAGCCAAGCCCCCCTATTGATAAAAAGGGACGAACGTCCCTACGTCAATCTTAGCATACATTGGAAAGGGGGAAATGTTCAAAGAGTCCCAGCTTTGATTGACACGGGGGCAGAGGCTACTTTAATTCATGGAAACCCAGAAAAAATAAAAGGACCTCGAGTAAAAATTGCTGGACTAGGTGGTCAAGTGATCATCGGGGTTCAGACACAGGTAGCTTTGAAGATAGGTAATTTACCTATCAAGGAGTATACGGTACTGGTAGTTCCTATACCAGAATATATTTTGGGAATTGATATCCTAAAATGGATGACTCTTAATCTAACCGAAGGAAAATTCTCCTTTGGGGTTATGTCTTGTCATAAGGAAATGCAGATCTCACATTATATCAATGATATAATGATACAAGGACAAGATGAGCAAAGTGTGAAAGATCAATTGACAAAACTGGTTGCTCATATGAGGAGTAAAGGATGGGAAATCAATGATGCCAAGGTTCAAGGACCGTCTCAGGTGGTAACATTTCTAGGGATTCAGTGGAACAAGGGGCACAGAGAGATCTTGCCCAATGCCAGACAGAAAATTATTAATTTTCCGGTCCCTAAATCCAAACAGGAGACTCAGTCTTATATTGGATTGTTTGATTTTTGGAGACAACATATCCCTCATTTGGGACAAATGTTGGCTCCTTTGTACAAAGTAACGAGGAAAAAATATGAGTTCCACTGGGGAGAGGAACAGCAAAATGTGTTTGAGATGGTCAGGGAAGTGTGGCAAGACATTGAAGAGATTATTCAATCTACCAAGACCACTGTATTTCATGTCGATGCTCATGTCCCTACTAACTCACTTGAACGTTTGTTTAATTCAGAAGCAGATAAAGCAGCAGCTATCAGACAAGTCAGTCCAACAGTTGACAAGGCAAGGTACAGCTGTTTGGGCACACCAGAAAGAGCGACGCCTTATTCAGCAGGTTTAGACCCCAGTACATTGGAAACTGTCGTGGTACCCCCAGAAGGTGTGGTAAATAAGCGGAATCCATGGTATCGGTTACTGGGAAGAGCTCGATAGTGAGGAGATGGAGAAATTCCTGTGTTTGATGTTTGCCTCTTTGGTCGTTGGATGGACAAGTCTACATCAGGAGGAACCTATGGCGAATACATTTCTGATGCATCATCACATTTTCAACACACAGATTGCTGTATCTGTACACATTCTCCGGTTACAGCCACCAGTATCCCTTATCTGGATGTCCCGGTATCGAGGGAGGAAATCTTAAAGTGGAAAAGTTGTTCTGATCATCTTGCTGATAAAGACACTTGAAGTGTTCGTCTATAGAATACTACAGTACCCATTTCCATAGTGGGATGGATCAATCTTCCATGGTGGCAAGGCAATTTGAATGCAACAGTCACCAATTTGCAATATCTGGCTTTTAAGGGAGGAATTTGGGTACTAAGATATAAGACTGGACTGACTAACCTGGGATTCATCCCTATGGAGAATATAAAAATAAGTTTTGGGACAGCTATAAATACTGTAGATGCTTTTAAACCCAGCTTAGTGGAAAGGACAATTCATGATATGTTATGGCCTTATGCCAATATGTTCATAAATGGGACTAGTGAAACTCGTAGTAACATATCGGGAAATGTAATGTGTAATGATTCCTTTGAATATCGAGCAAATGCCAAAACACATGATATTCAAGGGAGCTTTTCAGATAATATTGCTTTTAGTTTTAATATACTGTACAAAAGTAGTGAAAGTGATTATATTTGTGATTCAACGTTTATCCAAACAAACCAAGAAATCAAAATCTGTGGCAAAGTCAATGTTAGTGTCCTATTAAAAGCGACATTTCTTGGTCATGGTATGGTATATTCCGAGTGATCTTCTTCTAGTGGAATGCTGATGATGGAAAATAATCCCTGGGATCAAGGACCGATTGTGATACCAATGTGATATGACTGAAAGAATGTGTGATTAGATAAGAATCATAAAAGATAGGAGTGATCCCAGATATTATTTGACCTATCAATAATTCAGTATCAAAGAGATGTCCTTTGGAAGGCCAATATGATGACCAAAGAATACATGTCTTGAAGCAGTTTCAAGATAATGGGGAAGTCACATTTACAGTTCCACTTACCGGAAACTTGTGGTTGGCTTAAAGACAGGTTTAAGGAAGCTTGCATATGAAATTTACGGCTCATTGCAATATTTCACTAACACTATGGTCAAACTGTGGTCGGCCAGTTGTCAACTGGCAGGATGTGCAGGAAATGTGCAGGAAGCTGCCAGTGCCCACAGCAGCTTGTGGTCAAGTTACATGAACATGACTCAGCTGTCACATGCTGGTGACCATTTAAACCCAACCTACAAAGTTTTCCTATAAAAAATACACCGGACTCGCTTAATGTTAGGGAAACGCACTGTTCCTGTGATGCAAGATGCCATGTTGATTCCTTATCATTAACTCGAGTTCCCTCCGATGTGAAAGGATTGCTACAACAAACGGTAATGTGGATGCATATTTCTGTTATTGTATAAGTTTCTATGACTATAGTTCTAAATGCCTATGTACCATTAATTATATTCATGTACTATTAAAATAAATAGTATCTTGCTATAAAGAATATTAGTATTCGTGCCTGATTAGGATATCAGTGAGCGCTTCGTAAGTACGGGCTTTCAGCCCCCTTTTTAGTAGAATTTAGCAAGACAGTGTCACAGTTGACAGACAATCCCATGGTGTCCGGCTGTAGAAGGTCGCAGCATTTGGCTACACAAACTGCTCCCCAAGCTTCTATTCCTCTAGCTGTGGTGTAAATGGTATCCTATGTATCTTCTCTGCTTGGGGTTAATCCCTTTCCTTTAGGACCCTGCGGATATCCTCACATTTCAGCTGTTAATCACCATTAATTCCCCTTGTGTCTTTAAATACCCACATTTCCCCTTGGTGTTTGCTGGTGATAGTTATATTCCTATACACGCCTTGGATGCAAGCAGTCGGCTTGCATTCATCTGAAGAAATGTTGTATGTTGCTGTACATCTCCCAGAGTCATCCTGGAGATAAGTTGTTCATATACCTTCCCTTGTGTGTGTGTTCCCTGTATGTTCTTTAGAGCTTAGTGGGGTTGCACTCATCCCATCCGCTCCATACCTAGGGCCTAGTTCAGGGTCAGGTATCCTGCTTGGCACATAGGTGTGGAACCTAACTAGAGTAGTCAGTTAAGCCAAGGGCCTGCGGAAGGTTTGGTCAGAGGTCACCATCTCCCCCTTCCTTAGACACAGGGTTTCCCTTACCTGTTGCCATACGTGTAATATTTCCCCATACCTAGCGTGACACCAATTCTCTGAATGCTGAGCTCGTTACACGGTGTGCAGAATTATTAGGCAAATGAGTATTTTGATCACATGATACTTTTTATACATGCTGTCCTACTTCAAGCTGTATAGACTTGAGAGCTAACTACCAATTAAGTAAATCAGGTGATGTGCATCTCTGTAATGAGGAGGGGTGCGGTGTAATGACATCAACACCCTATATAAGGTGTACTTAATTATTAGGCAACTTCCTTTCCTTTGGCAAAATGGGTCAGAAGAGAGATTTGACGGGCTCTGAAAAGTCCAAAATTGTGAGGTGTCTTGCAGAGGGATGCAGCAGTCTTGAAATTGCCAAACTTTTGAAGCATGATCACTGAACAATCAAGCGTTTCATGGCAAATAGCCAACAGGGTCGCAAGAAGGGTGTTGGGCAAAAGAGGCGCAAAATAACTGCCCAGGGATTGAGGAAAATCAAGCGTGAAGCTGCCAAGATGCCATTTGCCACCAGTTTGGCCATATTTCAGAGCTGCAACGTTACTGGAGTGAGTATCAAAAAGCACAAGGTGTGCCATACTCAGGGACATGGCCAAGGTAAGGAAGGCTGAAAAACCACCACCTCTGAACAAGAAACATAAGATAAAACGTCAAGACTGGGCCAAGAAATATCTTGACTGATTTTTCAAAGGTTTTATGGACTGATGAAATGAGAGTGACTCTTGATGGGCCAGATGGATGGGCCAGAGGCTGGATCAGTAAAGGGCAGAGAGCTCCACTCCGACTCAGACGCCAGCAAGGTGGAGGTGGGGTACTGGTATGGGCTGGTATCATCAAAGATGAACTGAAGCTCAACTCCCAGACCTACTGCCAGTTTCTGGAAGACAACTTCTTCAAGCTGTGGTACAGGAAGAAGTCGGTATCGTTCAAGGAAAATATGATTTTCATGCAGGACAATGCTCCGTCACATGCATCCAACTACTCCACAGTGTGGCTGGCCAGTAAAGGTCTAAAACATAAAAAAATAATGACATGGCCCCCTTGTTCACCTGATCTGAACCCCATAGAGAACCTGTGGTCCCTCATAATATGTAAGATCTACAGGGAGGGAAAACAGTACACTTCTTGGAAGTGTCTGGAGGCTGTGGTGGCTGCTGCACGCAATGTTGATCGTAAACAGATCAAGCAGCTGACAATCTATGGATGTTCGGCTGCTGAGTATCATTATAAAGAAAGGTGGCTATATTGGTCACTAATATTTTGGGGTTTTGTTTTTGCATGTCAGAAATATTTCTAAATTTTGTGCAGTTATATTGGTTTACCTGGTGAAAATAAACAAGTGAGATGGGAATATATTTGTTTTTTATTAAGTTGCCTAATAATTATGCACTGTAATAGTTACCTGCACAAACCGATATCCTCCTAAAATAACCAAATCTAAAAAAAAACACTCCAACTTCCAAAAATATTAAGCTTTGATATTTATGAGTCTTTTGGGTTGATTGAGAACATAGTTGTTGATTAATAATAAAAAAAATCCTCTAAAATACAACTTGCTTAATAATTCTGCACACAGTGTATAAACACACACACACACACCGCTAATTGGAAGCTTTCTGCCTTTGCACAGTGTACGCAGAAAGCTGCCAATCAATGGTTGGTGGCGGGGTTATACCAAGCTCATTAATATGAAGAACTACATGCCAGCAGCTTTACTACTCCTCTAGTGATAAAAATCACAGTTTTATCAGCAGGAGATTATCAAAAACCTCAGGAAGCAGCTCAGTAAGTAACACATCACTGGAATCAGGATTTCTGTCTCTACATCATGCTGCTCTCAGATTAGGTGGAAAAAACCTAAATTACAGATTCCAATAATTACATTTGGCACCATAATTCATTACAGATACTTAGGGGACATTTTAACAATTTTGTTTTTACATTTTTTATCTTTGCTGCCTTACCTTGTAAATTGATCTGACAAAATTAGACACCGGTACAGAAGAAATATGGCCACCTGGTGTGCAAGCGGATACATAATAGACTTAGCTGCTTGCTAGATTTTGCAGAGGATGATCAATCCTTGTCCCGCTGAATCCGGCCATCACCTTGGGCAATGATATAGCAGTTTTCTTCTCTTGCTGGAGTCCATCTTTGTTATTTCATTACCACAATCCAGAACTCAAACAATTGGAGCTGCTATGAATAATTGTCAGGGGAACACGTAAACCTTACAGTTTAGATACCGTGCCATTTCTATTGCCTTCAGTAAGGCTTGTACAATGCCGTCACCAGCTATATTGTATTATATAAAGAGGCTGACAACATTTTTTCTACTTACATGCATGTATTTGGGGCTGAAAAATCACTTTTGCAATTGGGTTTTATTAAAAACTTTGCATTGTTTAGGTGTCTTGACCTCAAAGTAACCTTCACAGAACAAAGCACAATCTTAGATTTAGAACTTATTTTTACATCATTAAAAATTACTTTTACACATGAGCAAAAATGTATTTTCCCTTTTTTTAAAAAAAAAAAACCAAACAAACAAACTACAATAAAGAGACAATATAGCTTAAAAAAAGTGTTAAAAAAATAAAATAAAAAATTAATAAAATCATTTTTTTTGCTCCTAAAATGTATTTAATAATAAAAAGAGACAATATTGCGTTAAAAAAGATTAAAAAAAATAAAATAAACTTCCCTTAAAATGTATTTTACAACCAAAATAAAAAAAAGAAGATAAGGGAGAGTCCAGCTCACCAAGGACTGACCTGCTGGCTGCAATCAGGGATCCTGCGCAAGGAATGAGGCTCGGCAGCCATCCAATTGAAAATAGAAAAAGAGGTTTCCAGCGCCAGGAATAGATTAAAAATCCTTTTTTATTGAAAATAAGGTAATAAAAATCCAGCAGATACCATAATAGATGTCATAAAGATGGCAGAACAACGCGTTTCGACGCTTCAAGTCTTAGTCATGTTCTCAGAACATGACTGACCTGAAGCGTCGAAACGCGTTGTTCTGCCATCTTTCTGACATCTATTATGGTATCTGCTGGATTTTTATTACCTTATTTTCAATAAAAAAGGATTTTTAATCTATTCCTGGCGCTGGAAACCTCTTTTTCTAAAATAAAAAAAAGGTACAATATTGCTTTGAAAAGCTAAAAAAAAAATTTTTTTTTGACCCTAAAATATATTTTCCCTCTTTTTTTTTTTTTTTTTTTTTATAAAAAAAAACAAAAAAGATAAATCATTGTTGTTCATAAAATGTATTTTTCACAACCAAAATAAAAAGGGAAAAAGGGACAATATTGCCTTAAAAAGATAAAAAAAATTAAAATGTATTTTTCCTTTTTTTTTTTCAACCACAATAAAAAAGATATTACTTTAAAAAGATAAAAAAAAAAATAAAAAAAAATATTTTATCCTGTTGCCCCTAACAAGCATGTTCAGGTCAGAAATGTCTGTAGCTAGAAAAGAGGGATTAATAGGTCCTATAGGTAAAGGATACATATCAGGACGATCATTATATATGTATGTATATATATATATCATATCATATATATATATATATATATATATATATATATATATAATGATACACATACATACATATATACACACATATTCACACACACAGGACAAAGAGTGGTTGGATGTATCGCTGCAGAGTTGTACAAAAAAAATTTTACATGGAAGCATCAAGGCACGCAAAAGCATCTGAAAGTGAAAGAGATATGGGGCATAAAGCATAAAAGGCGTTATGGAGCCTTTTAGGAAAGACATACAAACATTCATAGGATAACGTTGACATGTTAATTATCATGAAAAATAATTTTTCATGTTTTTTTCACCCATGTTTTTTCTCTGCTCCATGGATTCAATTAACACGTAGTTAGTAACGTATCTGCGCTTTTAACTCTGCTCCCGAGAAGCTTCATGCCTTTCTTCTTAGATGGCTGCATCACCAGGAGGCATTAATTCCCCACAATGATGCAGAGAACAGAAGAAATGTATTTCTCCTTGAAATCTAATGATTTTTCTTTTTCTTTTTTTCTTATGTGTTGACATGGGGACAAATGTGAAAAAATGGAGTTATTCCCACATTTAATTTATCTTCCAAAAATCATTTCTGGACTCAAGGAGATACACTCCTCGACACTGAACTTGCAACACCAAGAAGCCGTGGAGTGTTGAAAATTAAAGGATGGATATATATGAGAATGGTCTGCAAATGATGAAAAAATGGAAACATTTACAGAACTAAACATCTGGATTTATTCACTATGGACTAGGAGTCATGTGCAGTATTTGCTGCTATCACTGAGGTTATTAATGGTCGTCTGAGGAATGTTTCAGCACTGAATGCACTTGGGCAAATCATCAAGATCCTCTGCTGGCAGCTCCTGTGTAATCGCAGACCAACGACATCCATGATGTGATCGATGGGAGACAAGTCCGGAGACACTGCAGCCACGAGCACATTTAGGCCACAGAGGCTGCTTACAGTAACACGAGCAACATGTGGCCTGAAGACGTCTTGTACTGAAACGGTTACTGGGACACTTGGAGAATTGGACATATCACTGGTTCCAAGACCAAATCAAAGCTGCTACACTGCTTTGAATGAAGAATGGAGTGGACCTCTTAATGGACATTATGCCAACCCTCACCATCAGAAGGCGTTTGCCTGCCATTTGGCTATGAGCCAGACATTCAGCTACAGGTGTTATATTGACCTCATCAAAAGCTACACAGCAAGACTGCAATGCAGATTGAATAGAGGTCTTTACTTTTCAAGGATGAGAACCGCATGTGTTTTGGACACGACAGCCAAAGATTGGTCTTGGGCAATACCAGGAAGAGGCCTTCACAAGGAAACGTCTTTATCCCAGGTGACTTGGCATAATGTCCGGTAGCCGGACCCCTCCAGTATTCATTCCAGGTGAACTAATAGCTCAGAGTTGCATTGATTTGGTCATGGAATCAGTTGTGCGGCCATTGTACCGTTTAGGCTGGTTTCACACTACGTCTTTTTAACATCCGTCCTTAACGTTATTTTAGCGGACAAGCGGATCCAGTGCAAATGCGTTTTCATTTCAATGCATTTGCAATGGACTCGCGTTAACATCCGTTCACCTGCGTTTGCCTGCGTTATAGTGAGGATCCAGTGACTTGCAGTTTTTTAACATGTTTCAAAAACGCTACTTGTAGCGTTTTTGAGCTCCGTCCAAATACTGCAAATTGCTGGATCCTGACTATAACGCACGCAAACGCAGGTGAACGCTGGCGTGCTGATAGACAGGATCCTGCTTTTGTACTGAGCATGCCCAGAAAGTACTGAGCATGCCCAGAACCAGTCTCCAGTGATCTGTCTATCTCTCTACTCCCTCCCTCACCCTCTCTCTCTCTCTATCTCTGTCTTTCCCCCTTCCTCCCCTCCCTCTCTCTCCCACCTGAGAGCTGCGGACACTCGTAACCAAGGTAAATATCGCGTAACCACTTCTCTTAGTTACCCGATGTTTACGTTGGTTACGCGTGCAGGCAGCCCGGCTCCTAGCAGCTGCAGACACTCGTAACCAAGATAAATATCGGGTATCCAAGGCCGATGTTTACCTTGGTTACCAGCGTCTGCAGCTGTCAGAAGCCTCCTCCCAGTCTAGCTCCCCTCACTCCCGATCACATGACTCCAATGCCCGCCCCTAAACATCCAGTGCAGGATCCTGCAAAATAACATATGCGTTTGCATACGTTATTTGCTGTAAAAGCAGGATCCGTACTTCCGCTAAAAAAACGTTTTCAGCGGATGTTAAAAAGACGTAGTGTGAAACTAGCCTTACATCTGCCGAGCGTGTTTTGACCAACAGATGTATGAACACACAACAAAAACACCACAAACAACATCATAAACAAGGGGGACACCAGGAATACAATAACAATGGTAGGCCCTGGCGCTAGTGAGAGGGTAGATGGGACACCTCCTACGTTTACCTGCTGCTGCACCCTACACTAGTAGCCAGACCCTATACAGGCTCCACACCTGTCGTCAAGCAAGAACCTGAAGCCCTGAAACGACCCTTCAATAGTCCTGGCTAGGGAGTGGGAAGGTAGGGCTCACTAGGCCCACTGCTGCACTAATACAACAAGAGGGTAGGTGAGACAAACGGGATTTACAACCAAAATGGAGAAGATTTCAGGACAAAGCCACAGCAGCTCCTTCCACCAAGGCGGCCAGAACTCAAATGGATTTGTATAATCAGCAAAGATTAATGGGAAACCCTGCTACTAAAACACAAAGGTGTGTGGCTACAGAGCAGTTGCAGCAGACCTGCACTGCTGGGAAGCTGCTAGAAGCAAAACTGACATTAACTGTTTCAGCTCCAAGAGAAACGAAACAATTTAAATGATGAGAGGCTCCAGTCCTAAAGCTGTAACTTGTCTCTAAAAACAGGGAGATGACCATGACAGCCATTTCTCCTAAGTGTCCCAGGAGTGGTTTCTCAACACAATAATGCCAGACTGCATGTTGCTTGTGTTTCTGTGAGCAGCCTGCGTTGCCAAAAACTGCTCCATGACAGCAACGTCTCCGGACTTGATTCCCCTTGAGCACATCTGTCACGTCATTGATCGGTGCTGGAGAGGAAAAGCGAGGTTAATGAAGAGATTGTTGATTATTAATAATTTTCTTTCATTTCATCACTTCATAGGTCTATGCATTCCAGGGCTCAAGTCCCCTTGTTCAAGGCCAAAAGGAGGAATCAACAATACATCACTGATCACTTGTTTTCTTTGCATTATTTGAGGTGTGAAAGCACTGTGCACTGTTTTGTTATTTTGACCATTTCTCATTTTCAGAAAATAAATACATAATTTAGCACTTGGAAATTTGGAGACGTTGTCAGTAGTTTATAGAATAAAAGAACAATTTACATTTTACTCAAAAATATACCTATAAAGAGAAGAATCAGAAAAACTGAAAATTTTGCAGTGGTCACATATATATATACAGCTCTGGCAAAAATTATTATATAAATATATTATTCTTGAAAATCAATGGTGTAAGGTTCAGGAACGGATCATTGTAACCTCTGTTTTTAACCCTAAGGAGGTCAAGAGTAGTGATGGGCGAACCCGTACTGTAAAAGTCCGAATCCGTGCAGTTTCAAATGTATCTAAGTGCCAGACTTGGGCCCAGATTTCTCAAGGACCTCCAAGCTAATGATCCAGGTCCGGTACTTGGGAAATAAGAAAATAAAATAAAGGAAAAATAAAGAAAATAAAAATAAAGTAAGCGCTTCATACTTACCAAGTCTCCGGCGCAGCCGTAACTGCTCCCACGATGACTCATTCTTCTTCCAGGGCCGCTCATTATCGCTAATCCATATGCACTGCTTCTCCCGCCCACCGGCCAGTCTGGCGTCTCTGATTGGTTGCAGTCAGAAGCGCCTCCAGCCTCCTCAATACCACCCCACTTCTCCTCTCTGCATGTCCCTCCGCTGGCTCCCAATCTTCCATCGTATCCAATTCAAACTACTAACACTGACCTACAAACCCATCCATAATCTGTCTCCTCCGTGTATCTCTGAACTAATCTCTCGCTACCCTCCAAAACGTAATCTCCGGTACTCCCAAGGTCTCCTACTCTCCTCCTCTCTCATTCGCTCCTCCCGCAACCGACTCCAAGACTTCTCCTGAGCATCCCGTCTCCTGGAATTCGCTGCCTCAACACGTCAGACTATCTACTACACTTGCAAACTTCAAACGGAACCTAAAAACCCATCTGTTCAGAAATGCCTATAGTCTTCAATGACCCCACTGCCCCATCACCGTGCGGAGCTGCCGCCTCACCACCACCGTGCGGAGCTGCCGCCTCACCACCACCGTGCGGAGCTGCCGCCCAACCTACACCCCACCTACTGTCTCCTCCCCAAAATCCTATAGAATGTAAGCCCGCAAGGGCTTCTCTCTGTACTAGTCTGTCTATTGAAACTTGTATATGTATTCTGTATCTAACCCCTTTCTCATGTACAGCACCATGGAATCAATGGTGTTCTATAAATAATAATAATAATAATAATAATAAATAAAATAATAATAATAATAATAATAATAATAATATGGATGAGCAATAATGAGCGGCCCCGGAAAAAGAATTAGCAGCAGTGAGAGCAGTTACAGCCGCGCCGGAGCATCGTTAAGTATGGAGCGCCTACTCCAATTCCCCTATCCCTTCTACCACCATTTTTACTAGCTGGATTCTGGTCCCCGTAGACTCATATGGGGACCAGCATCCGAGATCAATTTCGGGTTGAAACTGGATTTTTTTTTTTAAATCTGGTTAGATCCATCGGTCCTGCGAGTTATCTGTGAGTCCGCCCATCACTAGTCAAGAGTCAATCTCCAGGGCTATCGATATAGAAATATGTGCAAACCTTTTGTGTTGCGATTGTGTAAGGTCGATGTAGCATTAGGGGAACCAGATACACACTAGGCGTCGTTGTAGTTAAAGTCAAAGTACATTAGCTTGACAATTTTTTTTTTTAAATTTACCATACATAGCTAAATTATATAATATTCCATTTTATTTCTTGATTACATAAATTGTGCTTGGGATAAATATTCATATTCATGATTTTCTAACTGCTCCAAAATAAGTAGCTATAAAAAGATTACTTTTTTTCTCCTTGCAGCAAAAAAAAAAATTCTTTTACATCACGAGAACTAAAGAACATTATAATTATGGTCAAATATCTGGGAAAAATAGACATGGAAAACCACAAAATGGGAGTGACGGAAGGTTTCGTTAGAAAATTAAGAAAAATTATTCTTTACACTTCAGAACAAAGTGAAATATAAAAATGGATTTTTTTTTCTATTCACAACATGGTCCAATATAAAATAACCTGAAGGGCGGAGAGGATAGAAAAAAAAAAAAAAAGATAGAAAAATTGTTATCTGGAGAACTTCGGGTGGTCACCGGGAAAAAGGAAAATGTTCTACGGCTTTACGGTATAAGACAGGTGTGCCACCCGGGCATCACAATGCCAATCTCATGATGTTTTGTATCCAGTTTGGTTGTCAGGGGAACCGGCAAACCGTATAATTTGGAAGCCGTGTGGTTTCTATTGTTTACAGTATGGCATGTACTGAACATGCACAATTCCCGCACCTACCTCATGTACAGTTCCAATTTAGCAAATGTCTTATTATATAGATTTTTTTTCCCACTGCTGAAGCATGAGGGAATAGTTGTCACCTGTGATATAAAAAAACCCCAAAACATTTGCAAGGTCACGCAGATACATCAGAAAGTGGAGTTAATGCATCTTATTTGGAGACTTGAGCGGTTTCCTCACCTCTGTTCCTTATTCACAGTCTACAATTCCAATCTTCATAAATGAGTATTAATTTTGCAATTTACTGCTTATTACATTTTTGAATCATTCTTGAGATATGGTCACTCTTTTGTTTGCAGCTCGTTGCCCAGGAGACCGGCCACCTCTGCCGCCTAGCTTGTCAGCACTGAGATGAAACTGGCAGGTATTAGGAGGTAACAGTGCGCTGCAGCTCAGCTTTAAAACTGTGCTTCCAAGCTCTAAATAGCTGTTTACACTTTTCTTTTGTTTACAGCTTGTTGCCCAGGAGACCGGCCACCACTGCCGCCTACCTTGTAAGCACTGCACTGAAACTGGGCGATATTAGGAGGTAACAGTGCGCTCCAGGTCAGCTTTAAAACTGTGCTTACTAGCTCTAAATAGCTATAAACACTATTTTGTTTACAGCTCGTTGCCTTGGAGACCGACCACATCTGCTAGACAGCAGAGCATGCGCAGCGCCTACCAGCTCTTTCATGGAGAGTGTAGCTGGAGCATTTCTGTTACTTCCTAATCCCATCTATCTTTAACATAGTGCTTAACAGCTAGGCAGCAGCGGTGGTCGGTCTCCTAGGCAACAAAGTAGAAAAAATAAAAGCGTTAATATCTCAAGCATGGTGGTAAATTTAAATAAATAGCAAATTGTAAAGGTTCTGGTATTTACAAGCAAATTTTACAATACCCATCTATGAAGGTGGGTATAACCCTTTAGAGGGAATCTATCAGTAGGTTTTTGCCATGTAATCTGAGAGCAGCATGATGTAGAGGCTGAGATCCTGATTTCAGGTATGTGTCACTTTCTCAACAGTTTGCTGTAGTTTCAATACAATCAGTGTTTTATCAGCAGGAGATTATCACTAGCGGATTATAGGTTGCATGCAATACAGTTCAGCTAATCTAAGTAACCACACCCTCACCACTGATTGGCTGATTACTGACCAAGGCACAGTGTATACAGGAAGCAGCCTATCAGTGGTGTGGGCGGGGTTATACACTGCTCAGCATTCTAGGCTCTGCTAGATCTGTAGCAGAAAAAAACAGGAATTTTATCAAAACTGCAATAAGCAGTCCAGTAAGCGATACATCGTTGAAATCAGGCTTTCTGTCCCTATATCATGCTGCTCTCAGATTCCATAGCAAAATATATGCTGACTGATTCTCTTTAAGATAAATGTTCCGAAACCTGATCTGTAAAAAAAACAAAACATATATTCGGTAACACAACTACTGAATGGGGAGGAGTGGGGAGGAGGGAGTGGATGAAGCTGCAGATGTTCTTTACCATGTTTATGTTATGAGAAGAAAAAACTGTGGAAAAAAGAGCGCAATAGGGTCTTACCCCAGTAGGAAGGGGGGTTATGAAGAGGGGTGGTTCAACTCACCTACAGGGGTTGTGAAAGATATTAGCATAATTTTAGCCATACTAGATATCAGACTCATGGGACCACTTAGTAGTGTCCCATGAGAGAATGCCTACTCCAAGAAGCATATGAAACTGGAGAAAAAACGGAGATAAGGCAACAACCATAAGTAGAAAATTCCATTTTATTAATTAAAAAGTTACATATAATTTATTACAAAATTACATCAATAGACAAGGTCAGGACCTTTGGTGGGAAAACGGAGAAAGAGGTAAGGTGGAAAGGTGTCAGCCCAGCAGGAATACTATGCTTCACAATGTGTATCTAGGAGTATCTCCTAGATACACATTGTGAAGCATAGTATTCCTGCTGGGCTGACACCTTTCCACAGTATCTTGAGATAATTCCATGTGACTGGAGGCATTGCAGCCCCTATATAATAGAACTACCCACTTGGTTCTGTGTGGCAGGGGTTGTCCCCAGAATGCCACCCCCCCATCCCCCTCCACCTTACCTCTTTCTCCGTTTTCCCACCAAAGGTCCTGACCTTGTCTATTGATGTAATTTTGTAATAAATTATATGTAACTTTTTAATGAATAAAATGGAATTTTCTACTTATGGTTGTTGCCTTATCTCCGTTTTTTCTCCAGTTTCACAAGGGGTTGTGAAAGTCACAACTCCTATAACAGCATATAAGTAACTCCGAGTCACGGCAGCGGTCCCCAAGTAGGCAGATAACAGAGAGTGGTAGAGCAGGGTATTTCCAAGCCGCGCCAATGACTACCAGATCATGAAGATTGAAGATTAATGTAGCTTTTTTTGTGCACTGGTCAATGCGTTTCGGGAGGCTCCCTTCCTCAGGACAGTCAGGCAAAGAACATCAAATCTCATGTTTATGTTATGAGAAGGGAGACGCAGATTGGCCTTAGTAACCAGTATACTTGAAGATGTAGGGAGAGGGGAGAGAAAGACAACTATAACCATGCTTAAATCTCACCTAAAAGGGTTAACATAATTTACCATAGTTATAATAGGAATAAAAAGACGAATCCTCCGGTCACTCCAGTGGTCTCTACCAGAACTGTACATGTCTCTGGACTGCTGCAGACAATAAGGGGCCCCAGGGGTCATATGTGTATATATAGCATAGGATCTCTGAGGCTAGTCATTGGCTGCAGCAATCAGGTGACTGATAAACAGGATGTCATCAGTTCCCATCCATCAGTCACCTGACTGCTGCAGCTGTCATAAGTGCATGTATTGCAAAGGATCTCTGTGGCTAATCATTGTGAGTGATGAGGTGACTTTTACTGGCTGCAGTAATTAGGTGACTGATAAACAGGACGTCATCACTTCCCTTCCATCAGTCACCTGATTGCTGCAATCATTGGCCGCAGGGGTCATATGTGCATGTATAGCAGAGAATCTCTGTGGCTAGTCATGGGCTGCAGTGATGAGGTGACTGATACAGGACGTCACTGTGACGCCCTGGCCTATCAGGTCGTCACAGGGTATTGTGCAATCTGCCCTTCTGCACAGTATCCGCATTCTCCTTGGTTAGGGATCCCTGTCCTTTGGTGTTGCTAAGAGCCAAGCCAGTCAAAATCCTAGGAACACTTTGCAACACACCCACCAGACACACCATTGGGGGGCCTGAAAGGAATAGGGCCACCCACTTGGGGGGTTGGTGAGGGGAGGGGAGAAGTGTCAAAGAGAAAAAGAGGAGAAGGAGTTGGAAAGTGGAGAGTGAAGGGCGAGTCGCTGGTCTCCTAGTAGAATCCTAGGTGGCAGACGGTCTGGGCCTGGTAGGAGCTGGAACCCCGGTCGCAGGGGATCGTTTCAAGGGGCACGGATCTGCAGAGGAGGGCAGCCGGCGGCCTTGAGCCATCTCCGGGCAGGGGCCAGGGCATGACTGGGTACGTGGACCCTAGGCCGGTAAGTAGCTTCAAGCAGCCCGGTAATTTACCCGACGGGGGTGAAGTCTTCAGGATTCATCCCTCACCCGCTCCAAAATCGGGGTACTAGCGCACCAATGGGATAGGACTTTCCCAAACACAGTCCAGAAAATCTCGAGCGTGAACCCTGAAAGCAAGCTCACTCCGTTAGCCATACGGGTGAGCGGGACCCGACTAGTTCCACACTACAGGGTCCAAATAGTGAAGAAGGTGCCACGGAAAAGGTCACAGGCTAACAAGCAACACCAAGGGCACGGATCCAAGCGTGCTCCCTCTTTGCTGCAGCGGTGCTCAGAATTCTGGTTTACAAGCTGTCGGTGTCAGTATTCTTGGACTCAGTGAGTATGCAGAAACCCTTTCCTCCCCAATGGCACCCCTTCACCACTATCACCGGGCACCCGGGGCAAAAAACCCCTTACCCATGGAGGGGTTAAACATCCTGCTGCCTTATCATCGGAACCGAGTGTCCCTAACAGCAGCGGTGGTACCTTATTTTACCATGCACCGTGCGTGGCGTCACGAACTTCTAATCCCACTGTACATAGCCCCCCTTTATCGGGTGGCCGCGCGACCCCCATGTCCGGAGACCCCTCAAGCCACCGCGGATCTGGATCCGAGCAGCAGCCCGGCTGCTGGCACGGGGGCGGCACATCACAGCTTCCCTTCTATCAGTCACCTGATTGCTGCAGAAAATCATTGGCCACAGGGGTCATGCAAATGATGGACTCTACTAATCCTGGGATGTGTTTGGAAGTAATACGGTTTCTGCCCTACGTGCCACTACAGCCACACGAGTCTTATTTCAGGACCATACATACCCAACTAGAACCGGCTTCGTCCTGGCAGTGCTCACACATGGCCACTAATTGGATATTACTTGGAAAACACAAAGCCGCAGGACGAGCAAAAACACCTGAACTTTATTAAACCTGTATAAACAAGAAAACTGAAAAAGACACGCATGAAAGCAACACTTCTTTTAATGACAGATATGCAAGTACAGCTGCTGCTGGTTCCATATTAGCGACCATTAAAGAAAAAAAAAAAATTACAATCATTAATAGACGGGTTTGCACATTAATGCTGGAGGCTATACAATAAGTCAGCGTCTGTAATGAGAGAGGACGCGCGTTTTCACCTGTGTTCGGCTCTTCCCCAGAGTACAGCGCGGAGTAGCATGCTTTACAATAGCAGAAAGTAGCATTGTCAGAACAAGACTGTCCGATGAAGGGTCCTCAATGGCGGCAAAAATCGCCTTCACCGATTATTTGTTCAATAATGAAACACTTCGAAACGCGTCATGCAAGATCAATAGGTGAGATTTTCTCCTACCTATGAAATCAGTTACCACTTGGTATTATGATATGTTTTCACTGTGAGGTCGGAAATGCTGGTGAATGGAAAGGAACTCTCTTTACCTGATATGTAAATAGGCAAACAAGTTGTCATTCAGCCAGAATAGGCCGGCGAAATAAAGCCCCACCAAGATTAAAGGGGCTGTCCTGCAAAATAACCCCATCATTGAGAATCTCTTTAAAGCTCCCCCTATATGATAATGGATTGGACCCCCTTATCTTTGCAGCCTGGAAATGCAAAAAGACCCCTGATAAAGAGGGTGAGGAATGATATAATACAATATGACCAAATGAAGTATGCCTTAGAGGGGATGTCCACTACTTTTAGATCATCGATATGTGATCTGCCAGTCTGCACCCCTTCTGCTCAGCTGTTCTCGCTAACGGCCGGAAATGCACAGTTTATGAGCTGCCTCCAGTACGCAGCTGATAGTGGCCGCAGCTGGGTACTGCACATCCACCTCTTATTGATCTGAATAGGAGGCGGATGTTCTGCACCCACCCGCGGCCACTATCAGAAGACAGGATAGCATCAGAACTGAGCATTTCCTGTTATGATCTGGTAACCGTGGACGATAACAAAAAATCCCATTAATTAGGAAAAAACAAAACCAAAAGAGTAGTTGGAAACTGAGCTGACCGCAATCCCCTATCAGACAACACTAGAAGTAGCAGTGGGTTGTTCCTAACACGCCTAGACACCTCGTCACTGCCGGAGAAACTTGTTACATCTCAAAGATAGAAATGAGGAATCCTAACTTACTCGGAGCAGTCCCAAAGAAAAAACAAGCCCCAAACATGTAAACGACAGTGATGTAAGAAAACACAATACACAGATAAAAAATATAGATTAGCAAAGGTGAGGCCCGACTTACTAGATACAACAGGACAGGACAGATAACTGATTGCGGCCAGCAAAAACAAAAACCGCAAAAAATACCAATTTCCTGATAAAAAAAAAAAATACTGAGACCACACGGTCTCTCCCCCACTATATTAGGTACTCTTGTGCCAGACACTAGAAAGAACTGCAGATATAATGGGAAGGAACAAAATCACAAAACAAATAATATTCAAGTGCAAATAATCCAAACATGAACAGGGAGCAAGCTCCCTTTCTTGATGGAGGAACTGCCCTGCTTACAGAAGCAGAAAGACAGATTCTCACATACAAGAAACCAAACACAGAAGCAAATGGAATAAGCAGAAACAACCTTAAAGGGTGCATTACACGCTGCAACATATCTAGCGATCTCGTTAGCGATGTGACACGCCAGATCGCAGATGCGATCTGCCGAGATCGCACATAGGTCGTTTTTATAGCGCCGGTGACATGTGCGATCTCGGCAGATCGCAGATGCGATCTGGCGTGTTACATCGCTAACGAGATCGCTAGCGATGTTGCAGCGTGTAAAGCATTCTTAATTGCAAATTCAGCAATTAAGCACAGAAACTAGCAAACTTATCTGGAGTAGATTCAGGCACAGATGAAATGGGAGAAATTGAAGGGAAAACTCCCAGACGTCTTCAGAAGCAGGCAGGAAGCACCATAACCGGCGGCCGCTAGGCAGAAAATGCTCTCATAAATATACTAGACTGATCTGCAATAGGATTTCCTGGATTCCCAATGAACTCCAACACCTGTCTGGGTCATAGAACCAGACTCAGCTTCACCACCATTCCTCGCCACCAGAGGGGGGTTCACACCAGTACCCACTCGGATGACATTCACAACAATTTCCATCCTCCGGCACCAGAACAGCTAATTGGAAGGAGTGCTAGGTGTCAGACCACGGCCGATCAGACATTCATGACCTATCCTAAGGATATGCCATCAATGCTAAAGTAGTAGTCAAGCTCTTTAAAGGTGTATTTCCATCTTCAAAGATACAGGAACCACAAACCACCAGTGACAAGGCAGCATCAGAACGGAGCCTGCACAGGATTGGCGGGTGCAACTATGCTTTATTTTAATGATAATTATCCCCGAACAACCAATTTAAAGTGAACCTGACAGTCGATTCCTACATACGTGTAGGAAGAGACCTGCAATCATAGGCAGTGGGACGGGGAGTAGCTGCTGGAGATTGCCCTCTTGAACTAGTCATTGCTCAGCTTTCTCTAAAACACTGCAAAGTAAAACATAGCTGGCTGAAATGATGGCACCAGACGCCAAATTATGCCTATTAAATGGGCAGCATGAATCAGCTCTCAGGATCCCTTTAATACTGTACATAAAACTAAACAATATTATAAAGAATAATAAATAATAGAAGAATGTAATGGTTTAGTTCCCCTCCGGAGGCACTGTCTGGGATTTGATCACTTGCCATCAGGATCACATCTGATCACTGATTGCAGTAAGTTAAAAAAAGGGATTGCTCAAAGCCAGCCTCTTTAATATGAGACAGACGTCTTTTCCCTTCCATCAGCTACTGAGTAACAGAATTGGACAAACATTTAAATCATTAAAGTGCGGGCATAAAAAAACAAAAAAATTATGCCGCAAATTACAGCAACTGATCCAATATCAGACAACACTAAACTTTCAGAAACTGTTGGCTTATTGGCTAGAACCCAATAATTACTAAGCCTCACGCCAAGAGCCAGTACACAGGCGGTTATGTCACTAGCTTTGGATATGTCATCATTGAGCGTCTCAATCTTGTATGTGTAGGAATGCTTCTTTGGAAGAATACTCATAAAGACAGAAAAAAAACAAAACCCTCCTGTTTTACACAACACTTTGGTGCACCAAATAGTAAAAACGCATCTCCACATTTTTCTTTTTCCTACAATCATTAATTTTGTGCAAGTTTAGGTAAACCAAGTGCTAATATTCCCATTGATCCGTTTTCATGTCCAAATAGCTCAGGATATTGTTGGCGAACTTTACGGCTTGTTTCCTTGCTGTTTTAGACCGTTCGTCGCCTTGTGAATCAATGGCATCGAGAGCGAGCAGCTGCTTGGTGAGGAGCTCTTCTAGCCGCATGTAATTTCTATCTGCCCTGCTGCCGTCAAAGGACAGGACCTCTCTCTGTAGCTCGGAGAGGCTCCCGAGAACTCTCCACACGGCGATGTGAGACGGGTGCTCTGGATTGACTTGGTCGCCGATGTTGTGCCTCCTTTCAATAGCTTCCTTGAGGTCAGTGTACGTGATGACAGTCTGGACCTCCACTACCGCTCTCCTTCTTGCTTCTCGTATGCATGGATTCTTCTCTACACTCACTTCGTCCAACTGGGCTATAAGACTCTGGAGTTCAGATTTGGTCCCTAAGTGAATTTCGGACACATTGTTTTGTCTTTCCAACAGAGTGGCTTTTATTTCGGCCAGTCGTTGGCGTATCACTTCGATTTGGACTATGGACTGGTTCTTGGCCAGGTCATAAGCGCTGGTGAAGTGGGCTTCCTCTTCGATGTCTAGATATTTAAATAAGCTGTTGATTTCTTCAACTACCTCTTTCCTGTATGTCCTCACTTCTACGTGGCCGGAAACGTCTAAAGCGTCCAGTTCTGCTATGAACCCGGAGAGGACACAAGATAAGTGTCTGTATGTTTCACATTCATTTACGCCAGCAAGGAGAGCAATCAGATTGGCGCGGGCCTTGTTGACTTCGCACATAATGGAGTTAATCTTAGATATGGATGGATGAGCGTCGGTGGAGAGGGGAAGGGCCAGAACCTGCTGCTTCAAACACTTTTCTAGTATGTCTTGAATAGCAAGAACTTTAGTTAAAGTGCGATATCTGGCTTTTCTTAAGGAGGCTTTTCCCTCTGTCTTGACTTGTGTAAGTCTCATAAGAATATTCTGAATGCCTTCTTCGAACTCCTCTGTGATACATCCTCTTCCTCCATACAAAGGCCCTATCTGCTGACCTACCAAATTCTGAACCTCCTTGAAAATCAGCTCGATCTCCAGTCGACACGGATGGTTTGCAGTCTTTTCCAGTTCTTTCAGAAGTCTTTCCACTTCCTCAATTGCTCTCCGCCGTGCCTGCTGAATGTTCCCCTTTCCTTCTGTGTCTATAGATTCAATCTCGAAGAGTTGTTTGGTCAGAGCTTTCTCTAGCTTCTTGTAGTCAGGGTCACTTTGTAAGCCACTGAAGCTAGCCACATACTGCTCAAGATCTTTGACCTTCCGCTGGATCTCCTGAAGCGCTGTGATTGAAGCATGTTGATTACCCATATCCATTCTCTGATAATCCTTTGTTTATTATCTAAACTGGAAGAGAAAAATAACAGTTTTCAGCAATATGTCAATCACATGACATAGTACTATGCATTTACTATCTCAATGTTAAAAGGTTATTCTCAATATTGCAAGTTATCAACTATCAAGCTTGTCACTGGGACCCACAAGAAATGGGCTCTGAATTGCCCTATTGGGATGGATTGAAGGTGGAGTATGGTGCTCAGTCAGTTCTATAGTCAATGAATAAACAGGTGGTGTGCATGGGCGGCAAAAGCTACTTTCTGATGGGGCATTTCAGGCACCTTCAATAAGAATGTTTTCACCTGTAAAGATGGTTAACATTCCTGGTTCTGACAACTCATTCTGGATATTGAGGGAGCTGATGGGCCTGAACTGGAGGCAGCTATAGCTATTCCGATAACATGTCTGATTAGTTTGTAGCATCTGTAAATTTAGAAGAAGATCACTTGTTCTAGAGGTTTGCAGCAGATGTCAACTAGTTTCCGCTGATAATTTACCGATCACCTGCTATTTCTTGTGCACATAATTTCCGTCTTCCCACTGATCTTGGATTACCGGGTTCCAGGATGGTATGTGGTGTTGATTTGTGACCATTCTAGTCAGTCATGGGCTGTAAATGCATCCCCACCACTATGGCCAGTGATAGGCTGTAGCAGTTATGTGCGGTATTAATGTTATTGCTGAGAGCCGGGTGAACGGATGGGACTGGTCAGGTAAGAATTACTCCTTTTAGTATATTATATAAGATTTCATGGGACTGCATAACGCGTTAAGATGCAAAATATTAATGTAACCTGGCTATATAAAACGGATTCAGATGATCGGCATGCGCTCATCTAGGGCAATGAGGTGTCCAAATCACGCCAGTGGTCAGGTGACCTCTAGACCGCATAAGAAAAAACAAATTAGTTGGATAGATTTCTCTTGACTGCTACATTAAAGACAAAATGTGCACACACTGTATTTTTTATGCATTTCCATGCAGATTTTCACAAATATGCATGCCTATCCTTATGCCAGCAAGGTCAATGAGAATTCTAAAGTTTTATGCACATGTTGCTCATTTTTTCCTTGAAGATCTGGTGCAGAAAATAATCTGCAGCATGTACATTTTTGGTGCGTTTTACAGCCCTTCCACCCATTGGCTTCATTATGAGCAAAAAATTCACCAAAAACAACGTTTTTGCTGCGTTTTCTGCCACAAAATGCAGATTTGTGCAGAAAATGTCTGCATCAAATGCTCAATGTGCGCACATACCCGAAGGCTGGTTACACAAACCTGTTTTTTGCCGTCAGGCACAATCAGATGAAATGCGGATAAAACAGATCCGGCGCCGGATTCGTTTTATTCCCCATTGACTTGTATTAGGGCCAGATGGCCTTGCGTTGCATGCGGCGTCCGCCGGATCAGGTGAAATTTCTTCTTCCAGCTGCTGGAAAGGACGCAGCATGCAGTGTTTTTTGTCTCTGGCAAAAAACTTGACCACGCTGGATCCGGCGCCGTCCGGCATGTTATATAATTGAAGCCTATGGGCGCCGGATCTGTCGTCATCCGACATATGATGGAATCCAACGACGGATACGTTTTTTTGAACGGAGCATGCTGAGTATCACAACGGATCCGTCAAAAAACGGAAGGAACAAATGGAAAAAAACTGATGTGACAGATCCGTTTTTTCGCCAGATCCGTCGTATCAGTTTCTTCGTCGGATCATGCATGAAACCGAAACATGGATGTGTGAAACCAGAAGGGGTTTTCTGCTTTCAGAAAATCTCTTTCCAAAGTTCGAGTATATTTTAAAACAATAAAATAAACAGCTTTTTTCACATTTCACGAGTCCAGCACTGAGTCCTTGCTGTTGTCTGTTTATTTGCAGTGCTGATGTCACGCTAACTATGCCGCAGTCAGTGAGCTCAGTGGCTTGTGTTCTCTACTTGTGAAAATCCACTGAGCTTGCTGACTGGCTGCAGTGCCGCCACGTAATGGAAGCGCTGCAGCCAATAACAGACAGCGGCGGACACTTGGTGCTGGACCTGGGAAGAGTAAAAAAAAAAAAAAAAACTTTGGCTTTGAAAAGTGATTTTGTGAAGCTGGTTAGGAATGAAAAAAATCCCATGAACTTCATGGTTCTGGAGGACGTTACAACAGCGAAAAAACACATAATTTCCAAAGAGGAAACCCTTTATATCTGTAGGGCTGTGCTTGGAGGGAAAAGTACGATTCCTAGTGACATACAATGTGACCGCTTGATCATTTTCCATCTGTTCATTCTAGAAATACATGGGACCTATGAACAGCTATGGACACTTCTCTTTAATTTGACAGTAGGTTTTTTCTATAATCGTAAGAGATTGGATTTAGTAAACTCCCTAAATTTATCTTCCGGTTTAAATCACAAAAACTAAAAGCCACAAAGCGCACATCCATCTGCCGCAGCCGACTTGCCGGTGCTGTAATGCAGAGGGTGCGCGTGCCTGGAATCTCGCTGCAGCGATGAGCCCTTAATCTGCAGGCTAGGACTGCGGCTAGGAATATATCAGGACAGAAACCCCTGTGCTGAACCGCACAGCATCCACCGACAACAGCTGTTCCCCCAACAAGCCAGGACACAAACGTCTCCTGCTGCAAGTAGACTCCGAGCACAGACAGGAGGCTTTATAGCAGCAGACCTGGACATTTCTCTGCCTCACAGACTCTCATAATGTCTAATATATTCCACCTCTACTTGTAAAATAAAGAAGCCTAAACAAGCAAATATTATTTCTGCAGGGTGTAGCTCGTTCACATATGTGGCAAAATGACAGAAATTCGAGCTATAGAGAAATGTAGCATCATTTATTATTAAATAGATCTAACAGACCTGATGATGTGGGTGTACTTATCATACTTTGTCCATATTAGAATGACTATATAATCCCGGGAAATATATCTTTGTACTGTGTTAGCCAGTAGATGGAAAAATATTAACATTGGAGAGCCTTAGGCCGGGTACACATATCCGGCTTTTCGCCGGATGCGGCGCACGCCAGTACAGTGTATACAGTACACTGGCAGCGCAACAAGCGCCGGTCACATGCTGTCATGTGACCGGAGCATGTGACCCGGAAGTTGCGGCGCTGCCAGTGTACTGTATCATACTGTAATGGCGTACGCTGCACCGTCAAAAAGCCGGATATGTGTACCCGGTCTTAATGGCAAACTGAAAAGATAATATTACCATGTTTACAGTTAGCCATTAAAAAAGTATCAAGCACTGAGGACACAAATTTAAATATCTTTCTATAAAACCCCAGTGTTGGAAGCTAAAAAAACCCTTAAAATGCTCAATATAAAGGCTGGGAATTCACAAAAAATATAAATATCAGCCATTCAGATATTGATTCTCAAAGTACAGTCGTGGCCAAAAGTTTTGAGACGGATTAATTTTGATTTTTCACAAACCGTCAGTTGTTTTTAGATGTTTTAATCAGATGTTTCTATGGTTACTGAATTACAATTATAAACATTTCATAAGTTTTTAAACTTTTTATTGACAAAAACATCAAGTTTATGCAAAGGCTCAATATTCACAGTGTTGATCCTTATTTTTTCAGACTTCTGCCCCTTCTCCTGGCAGGTGGATATCGGCTTCTGTGCCGAATCCCGACTGATGACCTGTTCTTGTCAGCAGTTGCCGTGTTTTTCGGATTGTAAGACGCACTTTTTCTCACAAAAATTTGGAAAGAAAATGAGGGGTGCGTCTTAAAATCCAAATGTAGCTAAGGCTAAGTTCACATTTCCGCTAAAATGCATCAGTCACAATCCGCTGCTCTTGTAAACGACGGAATCCGTTTAGCGGATTCCGCTGCTCCCATAGACTTGTATGATCAGCGGATTGTGACTGATGATGCTGCGTTGCACCCTCCGTCCGACTGATCAGTCGTGGAACGACTGACCGCCGGGCGGGAGGAACGCAGCATGTAACGTTTTTTGAGCAGCAAGATCCGTCGGATTTCGCTGCGCATGCTCTCTGGCTCCCTGCACACGTCACCAGCTTTGGTTGGTTACCCGATATTTACCCTGGTTACGGTGCAAGGAGCCAGCGCTAAGCGGTGTAGGCCCGTAACCAAGGTAAATATCGGGTAACCAAGGTAAACATCGGGTGCTTTGCTGTTACCCGATATTTAGGCTGGTTACGTGTGCAGGGAGGCCGACACTTCCCCGCTCGGCCCTGCCCCCTCCCGCACTCCGCACATGTATGTACACACACACCTGTCCCCAGCCATGCAGACAAGCACTGCCACTGACACCCTCGTCTGGCCCCGCCCCCCGCTCGGCTCCGCCCGCTCCCGCACTCCGCATGTGCACACACATACATACACACATACACACACACACACACACATACTCACCTGTCCCCAGCCATGCAGACCGCAGCACTTCCACTGACATCCTCAGCGCCTGGCCCCGCCCCCCGCTCGGTTCCGCCCCCTCCCGCATTCAGCATGTGTATACACACACACACACACTCACACCCTCACACACACTCACTCACACACACACTCACCTGTCCTGCAGTCCCTGCGGCACTGACGTCCTCAGTGCCACGGCCCCGCTCGGCTCACCTCCCCCCCCCCGAACTCCGCCCCCCGCACACGACGGAATCCGACAAAGAATTCTGTTCTTTGTCATCCGTTGTACAGCGCATCAGTCACATGCGTCAAGCGACGCATGTGACTGATACAAAACAACGGAAATGTGAACTTAGCCTTACCGGTGGATGGTATAGAGGGGTCATAGGAGGCAGGACAATGCTGTGCAGCAGGCGGGCGGGCAGCGAGGCTCTGTACGGCCGCTGCTCTGTGCGGGTGCTTACTGCGGGCAGAGAGGCACTGGCCATTCTGAACATGTCAGTGGTAAGTTCTTCAGATAATAGCACCCAGAGTCGGCGCGTGCACAGATGGAGCTCTCGGCTCAAGCTGTCATCAACGCAAGTGCCAACTCCGGCCGTCATTTCTTTGAAGCCTGCACCGCCAACATCTTCAGAATGACCAATGCATCTCTGCCCGCAACGAGCACCAGCCGCCCCAGCAAACAGCAGCGCCGGCCGCCCCACAACACAGCAGCGCCGGCCGCCCCAGTACGCAGCAGCGCCGCCCGCCCCAGTACACAGCAGCGCCGGCCGCCCCAACACGCCGCAGTGCTGGCCGCCACAGCACACAGCAGCGCCGGCTGCCCCAGCACAGCTCTGCTGTGAGTCTCTGAGCCTTCCTCTGCACCGCCCGCAGCATGGACCTACTCCACCACTACTGCCTCCTGTGACCCCCCCCCATCACCGTTGCTGCCCCCTCCGGTAAGACATCACCAGTTTATAAAATGGTTCCCAGATTTTTTTGTTTCTTACCTTTTTTTTAGCTCTAAATTTGAGGTGGGTCTTATAATCCAGTGCGTCTTATGAAACAAAAAAATACGGTAATCACAATTTCTGCAATTTTGTTTGCCCATCTGCTTTTTGAGGAATGACCAATGGGATTTCAATGACAGATCCTATGGATATATCATCAATATCGATAGAGAAAACAACTCCTTTGGTGTGGAGTTTAGACGTGGTTGGATAAGTTTTATTTTTAGCAGAAGGCTACTCGGAGCTTTTATAGACATCAATAGAAAACAAGCCAAAACTTCAAGGCACATTGACTACCTATTTCTGAGACTTGCCTAGCCCTGTCCTAAACATTTCAAGTAATCTGAAATGGCTTTTAACAGCAGGACTGGCTGGTCACCTACTGTCTGGGGTGTCCCGATACTCCCCATTAGGATGCCTCCTCTCATAGACACCATATTTAGGGATTAAGATCAGCTCTGCGCACAAATAACATGATGCTACTAGCGCTGGAATGTGCTGAATTATATGAACATGCTGTCAAGTCAAGAAAAAAGGTCATGTAGATATTCGCTCCCCATCCTACCCGTGAGCTCTGTGTGTTTGGACAGGACCTACCTCAGTGTAATTCCTCCTGTGAGCATAAGAAAGCAATGATTTCCTAATTCCGGGTAGAAGAACTTGTATTATCACATCAGGGTGGATCCTCCATCAGGGCGGGGTATGAAGAGTATTACTATTGATAGATGTACATGTGGTTACGTTATTATTGGTGGAGGAGCTTGGGAACTCCCTGCCTTGTATTGTCACCTATTGTACCACCTAATAGTACAGCATTCTCTACATACAGCTAATTTTTCATACTGGAAAGCTGACATTCAGACCTCCTAATTCCTTGGAGGAACACCGACCGGCACATTGCTGCTCGTGTACCTTGCATCATCAATGGAAAGAGTATTGGAAGCAAATAGAAAGCATTCCCATTGATCAGCTAAGTCAGGGGTGGGGGAACCTATATTTTCCAAGGGCCATTTGGATATTTATAAAATCATTCACAAGCTGTATAAAATTATCAACTTGAAGAGTTATACAAAAAATTACCCCACTCTCTTGGGTCCTCAGTTCACTAGAGCTTCACAGGAGCCGCTGGATCCTCTTCCATCCTCCATGACGACATCATGCAGCTGGTGAATGTTACAGACCTTGCAATGCTGGCAGCTCTCCTATGCCAATTTTGATATGACAACCTCTGCAAGCAGCTTCTGTGGTTGACCATGGTGAGGTCTTTTCTGAGAAGATCCGGTCTTGTTAAACTGCTAAATGGTCTTGGCCACCGTGCTGCAGCTCAGTGTCAGGGTGTTGGCAATCTTCTTATAGCCTTGGCCATCTTTATGTAGAGCAACAATTCTTTTTTTTCAGATCCTCTGAGAATTCTTTGCCATGAGGAGCCATGCAGAGCTTCCAAGTGACCAGTATGAGAGTGTGTGAGAGATAACACCAAATGTAACATCCTTGCTTCCCATTCACACCTGAGATCTTGTAACACTGAGTCACAAGACACCGGAGAGGGAAAACTACTAATTGGGCACGATTTGGCCATTTTCACTTAGGATGTACTCCCCTGACCCTCCACTATGGAGATAGGGCCGGGACTTCCGCAGGTAATCCGCAGGAATGTCCGCAGGTTTACAGCAGCTAATTTGCTGTACTACCGCAGCTACAAATAGCTGCGGATTCTGGCGAGCAGCTGCGGGAAACCTGCAGCTGTACCTGCGGATATATCCGCAGGTGCGAGCTCCCGTGGGCACATAGCCTTATGGTTGTGTTATTTAGACTGTTGTACAAGCTGCACATTGACACTGTACAATTTATCAAAGTGTCATATATTCAGTGTTGTCCCATGAAAAGAAATAAGAAAATATTTCCAAAAATTGTTATTATATGGCTCTTTGCACATATACAGTGCCTACAAGTAGTATTCAACCCCCTGCAGATTTAGCAGGTTTGATAAGATGCAAATAAGTTAGAGCCTGCAAACAAGAGCAGGATTTATTAACAGATGCATAAATCTTACAAACTAACAAGTTATGGTGCTCAGTTAAATTTTAATAAATTTTCAACATAAAAGTGTGGGTCAATTATTATTCAACCCCTAGGTTTAATATTTTGTGGAATAACCCTTGTTTGCAATTACAGCTAATAATCGTCTTTTATAAGACCTGATCAGGCCGGCACAGGTCTCTGGAGTTATCTTGGCCCACTCCTCCATGCAGATCTTCTCCAAGTTATCTAGGTTCTTTGGGTGTCTCATGTGGACTTTAATATTGAGCTCCTTCCACAAGTTTTCAATTGGATTAAGGTCAGGAGACTGACTAGGCCACTGCAACACCTTGATTTTTTCCCTCTTGAACCAGGCCTTGGTTTTCTTGGCTGTGTGCTTTGGGTCGTTGTCTTGTTGGAAGATGAAATGACGACCCATCTTAAGATCCTTGATGGAGGAGCGGAGGTTCTTGGCCAAAATCTCCAGGTAGGCCGTGCTATCCATCTTCCCATGGATGCAGACCCGATGGCCAGGCCCCTTGGCTGAGAAACAGCCCCACAGCATGATGCTGCCACCACCATGCTTGACTGTAGGGATGGTATTCTTGGGGTCGTATGCAGTGCCATCCAGTCTCCAAACGTCACGTGTGTGGTTGGCACCAAAGATCTCGATCTTGGTCTCATCAGACCAGAGAACCTTGAACCAGTCTGTCTCAGAGTCCTCCAAGTGATCATGAGCAAACTGTAGACGAGCCTTGACATGACGCTTTGAAAGTAAAAGGTACCTTACGGGCTCGTCTGGAACGGAGACCATTGCGGTGGAGTATGTTACTTATGGTATTGACTGAAACCAATGTCCCCACTGCTATGAGATCTTCCCGGAGCTCCTTCCTTGTTGTCCTTGGGTTAGCCTTGACTCTTCGGACAAGCCTGGCCTCGGCACGGGTGGAAACTTTCAAAGGCTGTCCAGCCTGTGGAAGGCTAACAGTAGTTCCATAAGCCTTCCACTTCCGGATGATGCTCCCAACAGTGGAGACAGGTAGGCCCAACTCCTTGGAAAGGGTTTTGTACCCCTTGCCAGCCTTGTGACCCTCCACGATCTTGTCTCTGATGGCCTTGGAATGCTCCTTTGTCTTTCCCATGTTGACCAAGTATGAGTGCTGTTCACAAGTTTGGGGAGGGTCTTAATTAGTCAGAAAAGGCTGGAAAAAGAGATAATTAATCCAAACATGTGAAGCTCATTGTTCTTTGTGCCTGAAATACTTCTTAATACTGTAGGGGAACCAAACAGAATTCTTGTGGTTTGAGGGGTTGAATAATAAAATGACCCTCTGAATAAACTTTTCACAATTTAAAAAAAAAAAATAAAAAAAGAAATAACATTCTTTTTTACTGCAGTGCATTTCACACTTCCAGGCTGATCTACAGTCCAAATGTCACAATGCCAAGTTAATTCCGAATGTGTAAACCTGCTAAATCTGCAGGGGGTTGAATACTACTTGTAGGCACTGTATTATGATTGCACCCGGTGGTAGTGATTATTAGCACAATGCATATTATGTGAGTATCCGACTTTTTCATTCTGCATTTCATGTTGGGACACCTTATGTGTTTGTAGGAATCAGACAGAGGGTTTAGCATGGTATTTACTTTATATAACACTGCTCTCTTTGCTCTCACTGTATGATGTCCTTTTGGTTTAACCACATTGTCATACTTGATAAGTCAGGAGTAGGCAATAGCTTACTTGCAGTGTCCAACTTATCCTTATACGCACTGTATCTAATGTATTTTTTTTTTTAGCTATTCTTAACACTACATTTATGGTTCTTGCTGGTGTCTTTTCATGAGTATTTCAGCTTGGGCATGTGTGGAAGGTTACGGTATATCGAACATTTGCACATGCTGATTTGACACATTTTTGTACTGTTTTTCTTTGCTCATAGGTGACTGTTAGGGTTTTGGTAGGGACAAACGACATTGAACGGAGGCACCAAGATACAGTAGGGTGTCATACCCCCCGTTATAAGGCAGGTTACAGTAACAGGGCGAATTTAGGGCTATACCTTATCAGTGGGCCCTTGTGTGATATTTTTGCCCTTTTTACACCTACCTTACCCTTGTCATAACATCTCAAACAAGAGTTCTGGTAGGGTATCATTGGTAGTCTCTTATTGTAATTGCTAAATATTTTAAATAAAGTTTGTATCTTTTATAGGGGTTCATTTATTTTTTTTAATCCATTGTTTTTTTGGATCCCGTATTCATTTTCCTTTGGATAGACCATGATTAGTAATGGGAAAAGTCTCATAGACCCCTATCTTGTACTAACCTTGGGCTTCATGACAGTTGTGATTTTCTTTTTTACAAAATTACAGCTGTCATTAACCCCTTTTATTACCCTGATTTCTATTGCTCCAGAGCAATCAGGATGAGCCGGGTAAGAACCAGGATTGGAGCATCTAATGGATGCGCCAATTCTGGGGCGGCTGCTGGGTGCTATTTATAGGCTGGGAAGGGCCCAAAAACCAATGGCTTCCCAGCCTGAGAATATCAGCCCCAAGCTGTCTGCTTTATCTTTACTGGGTTTCAAAATTTTTGAGGACCACATGCCGTTTTTAAAAATAATTCATATTATTTTAAAAAAAAGCTGCATGGGGTCCTTTGTATTTTTAAACACAGCCAAGATAACACACACAGCTGGGGGCTGCAACCTGTAGCCATCTGCACTGGGTATCAAAATACAGGGGACTCTATGCCATTTTTTCCAATTCTTTATTTCTTGTTACACTACACCTCGAGACCCAGACAGCTACCGTGAGGACAACCAATCACAGACGCCGACAGCCTGACTGCAACCAATTACAGACGTGTCACAGAGCGTGGAGGGGGAACCAGTGAATATTCATGAGATTTAATGAGCAGATCCGGAAGCAGTGTGACCGCCGCACAGAAACTTGGTAAGTATAATTGTCCTGCTTTATTCCCTATGTAGCTTGCGTTTTAATTTTTATTCGGGTGGCCAATCCCGAACAATAACACGGACTTTCCTGTGTAGCCTGTGTTCGGGGTCCTTTACAGTTCAGGATCACCCATCACTAGACACTTTATGATTAAACACCCGCTTTATGATATAGTTATATACAGAATCTGGAAAAAGAACAAGCTGACCCTCTGGTCCTATGCAGATTTACAGGACAGCATAGTACAGATCCCCAGATTTGCTGTATTTAATGCACTTTTTCCCCTCTACAATGCAAATTTTTAATTTACAGCAGAAAAAAAAAAGTATTAGGTGAATTGTGGGAAATGTACAGGAAAATCTGCAAAAAAATGACAACATGTGAACAAACTCCAAGAGGAAATTATTCTGGGCGTAATCTGGCTATAAATATATTCAATATTATTCTCTGTACACTCATTGGACACAGCCTGGTGGTATATACATGGAATCAGAGACAATCTGGGCACAGCATTATGTAATGTGTTATTGTGTCCTGTATGCAGTATATGAGCACTATATGGGCATATTATAGTAGTATGTGTGGGGCAGTAGATGGGCACAGTATAGTAGTATGAACAGTATAGTAGATGGGCACTATGTGGGCACAGCATGGTAGTATGTACAGTGTAGTAGATGGGCACAGTATAGTAGTATGTGTGATGCAGTAGATGGCACTATGTGAGCACAGTATGGTAGTATATGCGGGGCAGTAGATGGGCACCATGTGGGCACAGTATGGTAGTATGTAAAGTATAGTATATGTCACTATGTTGGCACAGAATAGTAGTATGTCACTATGTTGGCACAGAATAGTAGTATGTCACTATGTTGGCACAGAATAGTAGTATGTCACTATGTTGGCACAGAATAGTAGTATGTCACTATGTTGGCACAGAATAGTAGTATATGCATGGATGTGCACTATGTGAGCACAGTATGGTAGTATGTACAGTATAGTAGATGGGCACAGTATAGTTGTATGTGTGATGCAGTAGATGGGAACTATGTGAGCACACTATGGTAGTATGTACAGTGTAGTAGATGGCACTATGTGGGTACAGTATAGTAATACGTGCGGGGCAGTAGATGGCACTATGTGGGCACAGTATGGCAGCATGTACAGTATAGTAAATGGGCACAGTATAGTTGTATGTTTGATGCAGTAGATTGGCACAATGTGAGCACAGTATGGCAGCATGTACAGTGTAGTAGATGGCACTATGTGTGCACAGTATGGTAGTATGTGCGGGGCAGTAGATGGGCACTATGTGGGCACAGTATGGCAGCATTTACAGTGTAGTAGATGGCACTATGTGGGCACAGTATGGTAGTATGTACAGTGTAGTAGATGGGCACAGTATAGTAGTATGTGCGGGGCAGTAGATGGGCACTATGTGGGCACAGTATGGCAGCATTTACAGTGTAGTAGATGGCACTATGTGGGCACAGTATGGTAGTATGTACAGTATAGTAGATGGGCACAGTATAGTAGTATGTGCGGGGCAGTAGATGGGCACTATGTGGGCACAGTATGGTAGTATATACAGTATAGTAGATGGACACAGTATGGTAGTATGTGCGGGGCAGTAGATGGGCACAGTATGGCAGCATTTACAGTGTAGTAGATGGCACTATGTGGGCACAGTATGGTAGTATGTACAGTGTAGTAGATGGGCACAGTATAGTAGTATGTGTGGGGCAGTAGATGGGCACTATGTGGGCACAGTATGGTAGTATGTACAGTATAGTAGATGGGCACAGTATAGCAGTATGTGTGGGGCAGTAGATGGGCACTATGTGGGCACAGTATGGCAGCATTTACAGTGTAGTAGATGGCACTATGTGGGCACAGTATGGTAGTATGTACAGTATAGTAGATGGACACAGTATGGTAGTATGTACAGTATAGTAGATGGACACAGTATAGTAGTATGTGCGGGGCAGTAGATGGGCACTATGTGGGCACAATATGGCAGCATTTACAGTGTAGTAGATGGCACTATGTGGGCACAGTATGGTAGTATGTACAGTATAGTAGATGGGCACAGTATAGTAGTATGTGTGGGGCAGTAGATGGGCACTATGTGGGCACAGTATGGCAGCATGTACAGTATAGTAGATGGGCACAGTATAGTAGTATGTGTGGGGCAGTAGATGGGCACTATGTGGGCACAGTATGGCAGCATGTACAGTATAGTAGATGGGCACAGTATAGTAGTATGTGTGGGGCAGTAGATGGGCACTATGTGGGCACAGTATGGCAGCATGTACAGTATAGTAGATGGGCACAGTATAGTAGTATGTGCGGGGCAGTAGATGGGTACTATGTGGGCACAGTATGGTAGTATGTACAGTATAGTAGATGGGCACAGTATAGTAGTATGTGCGGGGCAGTAGATGGGTACTATGTGGGCACAGTATGGTAGTATGTACAGTATAGTAGATGGGCACAGTATAGCAGTATGTGTGGGGCAGTAGATGGGCACTATGTGGGCACAGTATGGCAGCATGTACAGTGTAGTAGATGGTCACACTATGGCAGTACACACATACACAGGGGCTTACGTCTCACCACTACATGGCAATGGCAGGTAATGAGAAGATAGCGGCTGTACCTGTCTCCCCAGCAGTGGGGGCTGCTCCCGGGTCTCACCGCCCCTCTCCGGGCTCCTGTCAGTGGCGGCTCACCATGGCCCAGCCGCCTCGCTGGTAGTAGATGCCGTCTCTTAGCACTCCCACGTTGCCATAGCGACAACGGAAGTGATGCCCTGCCGTAAAGCTGCGTGGAAATCCGCCGGCGCCGCCATCACTGACAGGGAGCTATAATGGCGGCGTCCTGTGCCCGGCTGGCCTACACCCGGCTCGTCTGTGCCCGGCTGGTCCGTATTCACCCTCGCACTGCACAGCTGCAGGGCTCCCGCACTCTGCACTCCGGAGACGGTGACGCACGAGCGGTGACTGCCAAGGTGACGTCATGAACTGGCTGCGTCATCCCTGTCCTGTACGGTTTGCGCAAAGCTCCCAGAATGCCGTGCGGCCACGAGGCTGACGCTGCAGAGCGCACGAGTGTGCGCGCCAATTCCTGTCAGAGAGGCGCCAGCACTGCCTCAGCCGCACACTGTCAGTACACGGCGCTGGCCATAAAACAGACGATGAACCCTCATAAATAGCGTGTTTGCGTCAAACTGCGTTTTATTAACACAGCAATTGTTATGTGGCTCTTTTTCTGGCCATTATGTGTCTTGTATTTGTCAGTTTTCTCCTGCTGCCTCTTTCTCTAATTTTCAGTTGTCTCTGAGGTAGTGTGTGGAGTTATGTCACCCACACCGTGCTCACAGCAGTGTAGGGGTCTCCTACGTGGTGCATGTACTGAGCCGTGTAGCTGTGAGTCCATCTCTGTGGGAAATTACATACCGCGGACTCCGAAACGAGGGGCCGTCCTGAATTGCCACATTTTACTGGTGATCCAGACCGCCACCTCTATAACCTTCTCACTAACCAACACATCTGACGTGAAAGAGGCCATAAAAGAAGAATGTCCACTAGAGAAAAGACGGTGGAGAAAGATTACAACTATCCCAGTTCTTTCATCAAATGCAAGAAAAAAATTGAAGACCTAGAAAACGCCACCAAAATAATTTACACTATTGAATACCAGAAAGTAAAGTACGGTGGGATGTAAAAGTTTGGGCACCCCTGGTCAAAATTAATGTTATTGTGAACAGTTAAGCAAGATGAAGATTAAATGATCTCTAAAAGGCATAAAGTTAAAGATAACACTTTTCCTTTGTATTTTAGGCAAAAAAAATGTTTATTTTTTTGCATTTTAAAAATTACAAAAAGGAAAATGGGCCGATGCAAAAGTTTGGGCACCCTCGGAGATTTGTGTGCTCAGATAATGATGACTGAGGTTTCAGACCTTAATTAGCTGTTAGGGTTATGGCTTGTTCACTATCATCGATACAAATTTCACAGGTTTATAAAGACCCAACCTACTTTAACGTTGTGCTAATAAACATCAGCCATGTCTTCTTCTAAGCAGCTGCCTCGCTCTATGAAAATGGTGGAGGCCCACAAAGCAGGAGAAGGCTATAAGAAGATAGCAAAATGTTTTCAAGTTGTCCTTCCCTCAATTAAAAATGTGATTAAGAAATGGCTGTTACCAGGAACAAGGAAGGTCAAGGTAAGGTCTGGAAGCCCATGCAAAATGTCTGCGAGAGCTGCTTGTAGGATTGCTAGAAAGGCAAATCCATACCCCTGTGTGACTACAAAAGACCTTCATATTCAGTGCTGGAGAGAAGAAGCGGGGATAAAGTCGTGGTACCGCCAATAAAGAAAGGTTGTTGATTAATTTATTTTATTCCATAGGTCTACTCGTTTCAGGGATCCAGTCCCCTTCTTCAGGACCAAATAAAAATCAATGTTGATTTTTATTTGGTCCTGAAGAAGGGGACTGGATCCCTGAAACGCGTAGACCTGTAGAATAAAATAATTTATTAATCAACAACCTTTCTTTATTGGCGGTAGCATGGCTTTAACACCGCTTCTCTCCAGCACTGAATATTAACCCACGTGGGAGCAATCGCTATCCTCTTTAAGCCTTCATAGGGGTTGTGACTTCCACAATCCTGCCAGGCGAGTGTTATTTCATATACACTGCATTTTAATTTTTGGTAAGACCCTATCTGCGCTCTCATTTTTTAGTTTTGCAAAAGACCTTCAGGAAGAGTTAGTAGGCTCTGGAGTTGTGGTACATTATTCTTCTGTTCCGAGGCACCTGCACGAATTTGGCCATCATGGAAGAATCATCAGAAGAAAACCTCTCCTGCCTCCTCACCATATAATTCAGTGTCAGAAGTATGCAAAAGAATATCTGAACATGCCTGATGGATTTTTATAAGCAAGTCCTGTGGAGCGACGAGGTTAAAATGGAACTCTTTGGCCAAAATGATCAAAGGAATGTGTGGAGAATAACATCTCGCCAACCATTAAGCATGGGGGTGGATCAATCATGCTTTGGGGTTGTGTTGCAGCCAATGGCACAGGGGAACATTTCATGGGTAGAGAAAAGAATCCTGGAGTCAATGAAATTTCTACAAATTCTTGATGCAAACATAACACCTGTAAAAAAAAAAGCACAAGGTGAAAAGAGGATTGCTTCTATAAATGGATAATGATCCTAAATCCACAATAGATGACCTTAAAAGGCACAGGCTGAAGGTTTTAAAATGGGCCCCAACAGGCCCCTGATTTGAACATGATTAAAATATGTGGCTAGGCCTCAAAAGAGTAGTGCATGCAAGATGAGCCAGAAATCTCACAGAACGGGAAGACGTCTCCAAGGAAAAGCAGTGCATGCAAGATGGGCCAGGAATCTCACAGAACGGGAAGACATCTCCAAGGAAAAGCAGTGCATGCAAGATGAGCCAGAAATCTCACAGAACAGGAAGACGTCTCCAAGGAAAAGGAGTGCATGCAAGATGGGCCAGGAATCTCACAGAACGGGAAGACGTCTCCAAGGAAAAGGAGTGCATGCAAGATGGGCCAGGAATCTCACAGAATGGGAAAACGTCTCCAAGGAAGAATGGATGATGATCCCTCAAACTACAGTAGAATTGAAAGATTTTTGGCTCGATACAAAAAGCCTTTATAAGCTGTGATTCTTGCCAAAGGGGGTGCTACTCGGTTCTAAACATGCAAGGTGCCCAAAGTTTTGTATCTGCCCATTATTGTTTTTTGTTAATTATAAAAATTTTAAAAGATGAAAATATTTTTTTTGCTTAAAATACAGAGGAAATATGTCATCTTTAACTTTCTACCTTTGTCATTTCATCTTCAACTTGCTTAACTGTTCACAACTGTAATTTTGACCAGAAAGATGCCCAAACTGTTACATCTCATTACAGATATTCCTGGCCATTTTCTTTAAAATGACCTCCCAACATCTTTAAGGCTGTGTGCGCACGTTGCGTTTTTTCATGCGTTTTTTCATGCGTTTACTCAGCGGAAATGCATGCATTCTGGGTTCCCAGCAAAGTCTATTAGCAAATTCCATGTGCTTGTTGCGTTTTAAAACGCAGCGTTTTGCATGCCAAATTTTTTACAAAATCGATGTGTTCTAAAAAGCAACATGTCACTTCTTATGTGCGTTTTGGATGCTTTTCCCACTCTGTCTATGGCAGAGGAAGCATCTAGAACGCATGAATTCTGCATCCATTCTGCATTCAAAATACATCCAAAACGCAGTGTTTTGGAAACACATGCAGTGACAAAACGCTGCAGAATATTTGACACGGCAGAACGCAACATGCGCATATACCCTTAAGGGTGCCTTACACGTTGCGACATCGCTAACGATATATCGTCGGGGTCACGTCGTTAGTGACGCACATCTGGCGCCGTTGGCGACATCGCAGCGTGTGACACCTAGGAGCAACGATCAACGATTGCAAAAACGTCAAAAATCGTTGATTGTTGACACGTCTCTCCTTTTCATAATATCAATTGTGGTGCATGCCACTGGTTGTTCGTCGTTCCTGCAGCAGCACACATCGCTGTGTGTGACACCACAGGAACGACGAACATCTCCTTACCTGCCTCCACCGGCAATGAGGAAGGAAGGAGGTGGGCGTCATGTTCCGGACGCTCATTTCCGCCCCTCCTCTGCTATTGGACGGCTGCCATGTGACGCCGCACGAACCGCCCCCTTAGAAAGGAGGCGGTTCGCCGGCCACAGTGACGTCGCACGGAAGGTAAGTCCGTGTGACGGGTGTAAGCGATGTTGTGCGCCACGGGCAGCGATTTGCCCGTGACGCACAACCGACGGGGGCGGGTACGCTCGCTAGCGATATCGGTAACGATATCGCAGCGTGTAAAGTGCCCTATAGACTTCATCTTGAGATTTCCAGTATAGCTATTGTCTTCATTTTGAGATTTCCAATATAGCTATTGAACTTGCCAACAGTCTTGGCTCCGAGAAAGTGAACCAGCCACTCTTATATCACCCCTTGATAGCTCGTTTTTGCCACTTTCAAGACAAATTTCAGATCTTAAGGGTTCTACAGAAGACTTAAGGAATTAAAAGTACAAGAACACAAGATCCTCATCTTCCAAGATATATCAATTTCTGCAATATGCACAAATTGTAGCTACTCTATCCAGTTCACCTAAGAGTTAATATTAACAACCGACCCATGATCTTCGATGACCCTTCACAAAGCGGAGAATATTTTGTCATGGTTTGTGTTGAAGATTAATAACTAACTGCTCACGGAAAGATCTCTATATCCCAATCAAAATATGGGAAGGGGCTCTTCACACGAGTATGTGCTCATTTTTGAGACCTAATGTCCCTGAGGAATTCCTCTGGATGGTGCTTTGAGCCTAGTTCTAGTTTTCTTCTTGAAATCCTTCCGGTTAATACTTTTGGTATTTCACCTCTCTGATTCGTTAAAACACCATGAGAAATCATGGTACGATTTGGTTTCCATTATATTCTAGCTAGGATTTTTAAGAGGTAAATAGGAAATCTGCTTGTTTTTCCATGCACTTTGCAATTGTACATATTCATGAAGTTGAGACAACGCCTGTGCGCTGATACCTGCTGCCCAGACACTAGGTAGGTTTTACTCTGAAACGTTGCAACATTTCAAAGTAAGGCTATGCTCCCGAGGAACGTATTTGCTGTGTATATCTGGCAGCAGAGGTGTCACAGTGATATTGGGAGCTGTATTCACTACTACAGACATGGCGAAAAAGAGGCAGAGAAGCTGCACATTTCATCCTTTGCATAGAAAAAGGTGAAACTCATTTGTATCTGCAGTATAAATTGACATGCTGCGGATATCAAAACTTCAGCTCTTGTCAGTTTGCCCTGTGAATGTATTTCGCAGCACGCTCTTCAGATTTCTTAATATCTCATGCACTTCAATGGCACTAAAACGCAACCGAATACACAGCAGAATATCAGCTGTGTTTTCGCACCATGGAAAACATATCTAAAAACTGGCTAGGGAACAAATACCGCTCAAATGACTCTCCAAAAAAGCCAGTGCATTCTCTTCTCGCCTTGCTTAACAGGGCTGTTCCTTTTGTGTGTGTTGTATATTTATAGTCCATTCATTTGACCGTGTAGGAAAAAGCAGCAGACTTCGCTTTTCTTTACAGAGAAAGTGAGAAAATGTATTGGGATTAAAGGCAAAGTGTCAGTCTTTTCTGATGACACCAAACTATGTAGGATATTAAAAATTGACCTTGATAGTACAATATTACAAAACGATCTGAATAAGATGTCAGAATGGGCAGACAGTTGGCAAATGAGATTTAATGTTGATAAATGTAAAATAATACCCCTAGGACGGAGTAATCCTATAACTGCGTATACATTAAATGGAAGTAAACTTGGGACTACAGAACAGGAGAAGGACTTGGGGAATCTGGTTACAAATAAACTGAGCAGCAGCACTCAATGTCAGGCAGCAGCTGCAAAAGTAAGTTTATAGGGTGTATAAAAAGAGAGATTAGATCCCGTGATCCCAACGTATTGTTACCCCTCTATAAATCACTTGTAAGGCCACATCTGGAATATGGGATCCAGTTTTGGGCTCCACATTTTAAACAGGATATTTAAATTTAGAATCAGTGCAAAGGCGGCAACTAGATTACTCCATGGGAAGGAGGCCGCCCATATGAAAAGTTCTCAAAGTTATAGGGTATTGGTGTGCACTCAGCTAGAGTATGGTTTCATTAGAGGTGCTAGTGTGGGGTCAATAGCAGGGCTGTGGAGTCGGTAAGCCAAACCTTCGACTCCGACTCCTCAAATTCTCTTGCACCGACTCCGGCTCCGACTCCGGCTCCGACTCCGACTCCTACATATATTGCTTATAGTTAGGTGAAAAATTTATTGTAGTACATGAATATGTGTATGTGAACATTAGACATTTAATAATTTTTATGATACAATAATCAAGATATTTGGATAGAACATAAAATATATTTATTGGATACAACTTTAGAACACAAAAAACTGTAATAAATTGTAAATATGTAATACACTATGTAATATACAGTAGATTACATATATATCTTGTGTGTGTATATACACTGTGTATATATATAATATTACATATTTACAATTTATTAGTTTTTTGTGTTCTAAAGTTGTATCCAATAAATATTTTATGTTCTATCCAAATATCTTGATTATTGTATCATAAAAACAATTAAATGTCTGATGTTCACATTATACTACAATAAATTTTTCACTTAAATATAAGCATTATACTAAATGTTATTATTTAGTAAAATATTCAGCACATTCTGCATTGCACTCCTGTCCCCAATTTATTATATATTTTAGGAGTCGGAGTCGGTGCATTTTATACCGACTCCAACTCCGACTCCACCAAAATGAGCTCCGACTCCGACTCCACAGCCCTGGTCAATAGTCCCAGAACGTATTATGTAATAGACACTGCACTCTCTTGTTGATAAAATGAAGACAAAAAGTTTTTTTCTTTGCAAAAAAGTGATTATTTATTTGATGGCGACAAAAGATGGTGGACGTTTCGGCCCAACGGCCTTTATCATGTATAGTCGCTGTGAAGTGAGAAATAAAGAAATCAATATTTACATATATTACATAATATACAACTATATACAATAGATACCATGTCTGAGCGTATTATAAAGTATGAATAGCTCACAGTATATCACGGTTACAGTCAGAATATAGGGGTAATACATTCTCGCATACCTCCACAAGAGGGCTGTTTCAGAAGAGAAGAAGATAATGGAGCAGGATGGAAGGAGTACCACCAAGAATAGTTTATGATACAAGATTTTCCAGAGGATGAAGTCTGCAGAAGAAGGATATGTGTTAATTGATTATAAATGACAAGTTTATTGTGTATACAGATAAGGAACCTTTATCATTGATTTTAGGAATAATATTTCAATCACTGTTACATGGGATTGTTGGAGCACCGGCGATTTCAAGGGGTGAATATCGCAAACAATAGGGAGCAGTGATTGAATAGATCTTCTTTACATTCACCTTGAATGGATTTTTTAAAAAAATATATATAAAAAGACATCAATGTTTACTATATTCCAGCCTCTATGCACATACCTAGAAGCAGGTTAGATTTCCTTTGGCTGGAAGGAATTTGTGTACATGTATTCCAATGGAAGAGATTTCCAGCTAAAATTAGAATAGATCATGCATTTTTTAGTACTATTAATTCATAGGCTTATAAATAAGCCTATGCTCCCTATTGTTTGCGATATTCACCCCTTGAAATCGCCGGTGCTCCAACAATCCCATATAACACTGATTGAAATATTATTCCTAAAATCAATGATAAAGGTTCCTTATCTGTATACACAATAAACTTGTCATTTATAATCAATTAACACATATCCTTCCTCTGCAGACTTCATCCTCTGGAAAATCTTGTATCATAAACTATTCTTGGTGGTACTCCTTCCATCCTGCTCCATTATCTTCTTCTCTTCTGAAACAGCCCTCTTGTGGAGGTATGCGAGAATGTATTACCCCTATATTCCGACTGTAACCGTGATATACTGTGAGCTATTCATACTTTATAATACGCTCAGACATGGTATCTATTGTATATAGTTGTATATTATGTAATATATGTAAATATTGATTTCTTTATTTCTCACTTCACAGCGACTATACATGATAAAGGCCGTTGGGCCGAAACGTCCACCATCTTTTGTCGCCATCAAATAAATAATCACTTTTTTGCAAAGAAAAAAACTTTTTGTCTTCATTTTATCAACAAGAGAGTGCAGTGCATATGAAAAGTTCGATTTGTTCAGCTTAGAAAAAAAGATATCTGAGAACATCTCATTCATATGTACAAATACATGTGTGGTCAATATAAAGGACTGGCATGACTTAGGCTATGTGCGCACTAGGCCGTTTTACCCGCAGTTTTGCTGCGGAAATTTCTTGAGAAATGTTTGAAATCTTTCTGCAGACATTTCCCAGCAAAACCTATGGGAAAAAAAAAATAGCTGTGCGCACGCTGCGTTTTTTTTTCAAGAAAATTGTTTGTGAAGATTTTTCTTGAGAAAATGTGCATGTCACTTCTTTTCCGCAGCTACCTGCGGAATATCCCCGGTATTTCACTCCATTCACTGTAATGTAATCGCGAAATACCGGGGGTATACTGCAGGTAGCAAATGATGTGTGGTATACCCCCGGTATAGCCGCGACTTACCTGCGGTAATGCTCATCGCTGCCTGCGGTTTTGCAGGAAGTGATGTCATTATGACAGAAGAGGAAGTGGAGCAGAGTAAACACAGACGTCACACTCCCTGGACGCCGCACAGAAGCACTTCCGTGTGATCTCCAGGTGCCCGTGCAGTCTGTGTCCTGCTCCAGCCCCGCGGCTGCACGCACTGCAGCGTGTCAGTGTCTGCCCGCAGTATCAGCTGCTTCTCACGCTGCAGCGCAGGCAGACACTGACACACAGCAGTGCGTGCAGCCGCGGGGATGCCGAGCGCTGCTGTCAAGAGGTGAGATGAGATCATTACCTGCTATGACGATCTCCTGCCTCCTGACGTCACCGCGATCACTGCTGTCTATGCCTGTCTCACGAGCGGCCCGAGACTGTCACTAGCGGTGACGTCACGGGCTCTCGCGATACTGCTGACAGGTGCGGTAATCTTCAACTCCCAGAAGTTTCTCAAGAAATTTTCTTGAGAAAAATCACTTTTCTAGTGCGCACATAGCCTTATTCCTTCCAAAGACAATACTAAGGACCAGGGGGTATTCACTGCAAGTGAAAGATAGATGATTCCAGAATAGGAAAGGGTTCTTTTCGGTTAGAGCAGTTAAACTATGGAATATAACAGCTTCTAAAAAAAAATGTCTGGATGATTTACTCAGCAAACACATGTCATTGTGGGTTATAGATAAGTTAGTAACAAAGAATGTAGAATGATGGAGAAAGGTTGAACTTGATGGACCCAAGTCTTTTTAAAGCTACGGAACTATAGTATGGTGGCTGTCCAACCACCAATCCTTAGACTGAAGGGGCGGCAGCGCTGGTGTAGAGTTGTCTCCTCTTCTAACTTTTCAGTGCTCACCTTATTATATAGAAAATGTAAACTGCTGCTGGCGTTTGATGAAATCCTTTTATTCTTCCCGTGTGTTATAGCACGCCTTCTCCAGCAGGCGGCACTGTTGCTATAGCCTTTGATAGAACTTTGAGACCGTAAAACCTCTAGTGAACCTGATGGAAAAGTATATACAATATCATAGTTAGGCTCTGTTCACACAAAAAAAAAAAAAAGATTTTTCTCAAATTTCTTGAGTCTGAAAGATTAGTGCAATTGCAGTAAAAAATGCACCGAAAACCATATGCGTTTTTACCGCGGTTTTGTGCGTTTTTGATGCGTTTTTACCGCGGGTTGGTCCTTGCGTTTTTTTTTTTACCATTATCTATGGCAAAAAAACGCAGGTACCTGCAGAAAAGTGACATGCACATTATTTTTCTCAAAAAATTCTGCAGAAAGAATGTTTTTGAGAAAAAAACGCAGTGCGCGCACATCTATTGTTTTGCTGGGGAATGTCTGCAGAAAGATTACAACCATTTTCTCAAGAAATTTCTGCAGCAAAACCACAAAAAAAGGTGGTAAAAACGCAGTGTGTGAACAAGGCTTTAGGATGAAAAAGAAAAATTCCTATGGTGAACAGCCATATTAATTGTTGTAAATTTTTTACTTATATAGGTTATATGTATTTTTGTTTCTCTTTTTAGGCTATCAGCTTCTGCCCACCTGTGGACTCCAAATATGACTGGATTGGTCCTCCCGATAGATATTCCAATCTTCGACCTATAAAATACTTTGCCCCAGCAGACGAGTCTCGTTTGGAAAGAAAACTTCGGGAATTGCGTCAGGAAACCCAAGAGTGGAATCAAAAGTTTTGGGAAAATCAAAACTTGACTTTCCTTAAGGTATAACTCCTCTTTGTGAAATAGTTGTTACAGGGTTAGTATAATTTGATACTTCAGACAGAAGATGCTATTACTTGGCATTCATCGCTTGCTATATGCCATTTAGCCATATAAATAGAGCTACATGTGCTGGATACGCAGCAGACATTACAGACTGATCTTGCATGTCCTATTCAAGCAGGATGGCCTGACTTGTAAACAAATCTATTTGGAAAGAAAACTCAAGCAATTGTGTCAGGAAAACATAAGATTGGAATAAATTTTTTATGTTAGATAAGACTCAATTTTTAACAAGAAAAAAAATCTTGCTCAAAAGTGTGTACATCTTATAGTCCCGAGGCAGCGTCCTCTGATTGAAGAGACGGCTGACAAACAAAGGTATCCAACCATTTGGATATAAAAACTTCAATTTATTAGTACAGCTTAAAAGGTTCCAGATACAATAAAAAATATTGCATCTGACTGACGGGGCCATCGACTATAATGGTGCAGACAGAGTCACCGTGTACCATTTTTGGGAGTGTACGCTTACTGGAGGTGGACGCCCAGATGCACCGTGTCTTTCCAAAAATAAGCCCTAGCAGGGATTTTCAGCATTTTCAGAGCAAGGCTTAAATATAAGCCCTCCCTCAAAAATAAGCCCTAGTCGCGGATCAATAATGAAGTGTCCGTGCAGCTGAAAAAGGTACAGATACTGCAGGACACTTCATTATAGACAGCAGGCACCCTGTAATCATACTCCTCAGACGCCGAGCAGAGGACCTGCGGTGATCGCACACACACACAATCAGATCTCTCACACACACACACCAGATCTTACACCAAACATCCGATCTCACACACAAACATCCAATCTCACACACAAAAATTTGATTGTACACATAATCAGATCGCACACACAAACATCGGATCATGCACAAACATCAAATCACACACACAAACATCGGATCGCACACATACTCACCACATCCAGCGACTCCGACCTCTTCTCGCCGGCAGAATCCTGAGAGGCAGTGCGGTGGAGCGCAAGGACCTACAGAACAGGACCTGCGGCCAGACTCGTGACTTCCTCCCATCATTCCCTGCGGCCGATTGCGCTGGATGTGATGTGCGCGCGTGTGTGTGTATGCGATCTGCTGTGTGTGTGTGTGCGATCTGCTGTGTGTATGTGTGCGATTGGCTGTGTGTGTCTGCGATCTGCTGTGTGTGTCAGTGTGTCAGCATGTCAGCCAGCAGTAGCGGAGGACGGCGTGCAATACCACCGGAGATCACAGGAGGACCTGGGAGCTGCACAGATGTCCAGGTCTGGTGAGTATGAGTCTCCTGGGAAGGGGGGGTTCTGCTTTTTTGGGGGGTAAATTTACCCTCCAACTGTGTTTCTCCAAGAATAAGACCTCTTCCAAAAATAAGCCCTAGTGCTTTTTTGGTGTCTGAGTGTCCATCTCCAGTAAGTGTATACTTCCAAAAATGGTGCATGAAAGAGCACACGGTAACTCCATCTGCACCATTATTGTCAATGGCCCCCGTCGGTGCATACGTTCGAAACCCGTTTTGTGGGAAGTTTAGATGGGGCTACTGAACGTGGAGAGGAATACAGTGTGAAAGGCCCCTGAGAGATATAAGCAGCTGCACAGTTCTCTCTCCTTCTGCCCAACACTGATCTGTGCAGAGCAGGGGGGAAAGTTACTAGGACCTGCACATCACTGAAGCTGCACAGGTGTGGCAGGGCCTGACTAGCTGAAGGACTAGCAGTCACATGCCTGGAACAAAAAATGTGGTAATATGTGTGTTGTAGCTGAGCTCTGCGTATGGTGTTTTTTAGCTGTTGTGTCTGTGTGTTGTAGCCGTGCACTGTGTACACTGATAAGCAAAAGGGTAACAATGGTTTGCACTTTTGCCTTTCAGGCTCCATATTTCACCATCCACTATAGCTTTCAGCGTGAGATGACCTTCATTTTATAGACAATCATCTTGGCTATTTCATACATAAATTTGACTTGCAGCTATTCAGCATATGATTAGTTATGCAGATTCTTGTTGTGTCTCTGTTTTATTTCTGTTTTTTCTTCTAAAAATCTAAATTGCAATTTTTATGATTTTGTTTCATGTATAATACAAAATTATATTGTGGTACAGTGTTAGCCAAAAAAAATTGATGTAAATATTTTTATGCCTGTATGATTTTGTTAGTATTTTGTAAATCCACCTTTGGCTGTCAGCATCTCTATCAGATTCATCCATGTCTCTACCGAAATCTGATCCCAGGTCTCTTCTACACGTTCCCAATGTTGGTGCATACTGGTCGGCTCTCTTGGGTTTGTATACAGCTTTGTCTTCACCTCTACCCGCAAGTGTTGGATTGGGTTGAGGTCTGGGGACTGTGGGGACAATCCATCTCCTCTATGTCATTGTCATTCAAGGATTGCTTTGCCAATCTCGACGTATTCTTCGTCGTCGTCCTGCTGGAACACTATATCGTCCTTTTCATCCCCATAGCACTCGGGTGTATAAAGTAACTGGTCTTGTAGGATGCTCACATATATCTCAGCATTGAGACCACCATCGATCCTGGTCAAGTATCCAACGCCTTTTACTGTGAAACAACCCCGGATTATCAGGCTTTTTCCACAGAACTTAACAGTTCCTTCAATTTCTTGATCCGTTGGCCCCTTTTTCCCTTGTTTCTTCCAGACCCATTTGTCCCCATCAGAACCGTCTATTGACTTTCATCTCATCGCTCCACATCACCCATTTCAAATCTTTTACTGTTCTTTTTTCGTACTTTTTTGCAAACTCGAGACGACGCTTCTTATAACGATATTGAACTTGAGGCTTCACCTTCGCCTTTTTTCGGGCCACCATTCCAGACTTGTGTAATGTGCGTCGCTCGGTGCTTATATGGATGTCTGTGATCTCACTATTATGAACTATACGGGATGCCTTCACTACCGGGTTTGTCGCGCTAGAACCGATAGACCTTGTGATGAGCGACTTGTTGACTTTGTTTTTTTGCCTGTACGTCACCTCTTAGCTTCATTTCATATTCTTCCTACTGTCATGGCCTCACATGATGCAGTTTGGCAATTGTCTTGGCTGAGAGACCGCTATCGATGAACTGGATGATGCGGTTTCTCTTTTCTTGGGAAGTCTTCTTCATGGCTGCTCTTCAATTCGAACCAGTGACGTTTCGCTTGGGATTTAACCTAACAAAACACTGAGCCTTTAGGGAATGTGAGAACAGGTTGTAATTTGTGTTCTACAGGAAGAAAAACAGTAACAATGCAGTGACATGACAAGAATCTGCATAACTAGTTATATGCTAAATAGCTGCAAGTCACATTTATGTATGAGATAGCCAAGATGATTGTCTATAAAATGAAGGTAGCCTTACGCTTGAAGCTGTAGTGCATGGTGAGATATGGAGACTGAAAGTCAACAGTGCAAAACATTGTTACCCTTTTACTCATCAGTGTATATTGTACACAGCGGAACTGTGTATTGTAGCTGAGCTATGTGTGTTGATGAAGTTAAGACGTTTGCATGCAGCAGAGCTGAGTGTGTATGCAGCAGTATTATGTATATGTGTACTGCAGAGAGTGTACATAGTGTGTGCTGTAAAGCTAGCTATATATATGATTGCCTTATTCTGTCTGTCTGTCTTGCTCCAAAATGACGTCATTACAGTGACAACCGTCGCATTGGCCGCTCGGCCCGGCCCGCGTTGGCCGCTCGGCCCGGCCCCGCCCCCGGCACACGTTGCCTGCTTGGCCCCGCCCCCGGCACACGTTGCCCGCTTGGCCCCGTCCCCGGCACACGTTGCCCGCTCGGCCCCGCCCCCGGCACATGTCCGCTCGGCCCTGACACACGGCCACTCGGCCCCGCACACATTAGGCACCTATACACCTCCCCCCAGGACTTCTCCACCTATTATCCTCCTCTCCCCCCAGGACTACTCCTCCTATTATACTCCTCTCCCCCCAGGACTACTCCTCCTATTAGACTCCTCTCCCCCCAGGACTACTCCTCCTATTAGACTCCTCTCCCCCTGGGACTACTCCTCCTATTAGACGCCTCTCTCCCCGGACTACTACTCCTATTATTCTCCTCTCCCCCCAAGACTACTCCTTCTATTATACTCCTCTCCCCCTGGGACTACTCCTCCTATTAGACGCCTCTCTCACCGGACTACTACTCCTATTATTCTCCTCTCCCCCCAAGACTACTCCTTCTATTATACTCCTCTCCCCCCAGGACTACTCCTCCTATTATACTCCTCTCTACACAGGACTACTCCTCCTATTATACTCCTCTCCCCCAGGACTACTACTCCTATTATACTCCTCACCCCCCAGGAATACTCCTCCTATTATACTCCTCTCCCCCCAGGACTACTCCTCCTATTATCCTACTCTCCCCCCAGGACTACTACTCCTATTATACTCCTCTCCCCCCAGGACTACTCCTCCTATTATACTCCTCTCTCCCCAGGACTACTCCTCCTATTATCCTACTCTCCCCCCAGGACTACTCCTCCTATTATACTCCTCTCCCCCCAGGACTACTCCTCCTATTATACTCCTCTCCCCCCAGGACTACTCCTCTTATTATACTCCTCTCCCCCCAGGACTACTCCTCCTATTATACTCCTCTCTCCCCCAGGACTACTCCTCCTATTATACTCCTCTTCCCCCAGGACTACTCCTCCTATTATCCTACTCTCCCCCCAGGACTACTACTCCTATTATACTCCTCTCCCCCCAGGACTACTCCTCCTATTATACTCCTCTCTCCCCAGGACTACTCCTCCTATTATCCTACTCTCCCCCCAGGACTACTCCTCCTATTATACTCCTCTCCCCCCAGGACTACTCCTCCTATTATACTCCTCTCCCCCCAGGACTACTCCTCCTATTATACTCCTCTCCCCCCAGGACTACTCCTCCTATTATACTCCTCTCCCCCCAGGACTACTCCTCCTATTATACTCCTCTCTCCCCAGGACTACTCCTCCTATTATACTCCTCTTCCCCCAGGACTACTCCTCCTATTATCCTACTCTCACCCCGGGACTTCTCCTCCTATTATACTCCTCTCCCCCAGGACTACTCCTCCTATTATACTCCTCTCCCCCAGGACTACTCCTCCTATTATACTCCTCTCCCCCCAGGACTACTCCTCCTATTATACTCCTCTCCCCCCAGGACTACTCCTCCTATTATACTCCTCTCCCCCAGGACTACTCCTCCTATTATACTCCTCTCCCCCAGGACTACTCCTCCTATTATACTCCTCTCCCCCAGGACTACTCCTCCTATTATACTCCTCTCCCCCAGGACTACTCCTCCTATTATACTCCTCTCCCCCAGGACTACTCCTCCTATTATACTCCTCTCCCCCCAGGACTACTCCTCCTATTATACTCCTCTCCCCCAGGACTACTCCTCCTATTATACTCCTCTCTCCCCAGGACTACTCCTCCTATTATACTCCTCACCCCCCAGGACTACTCCTCCTATTATACTCCTCACCCCCCAGGACTACTCCTCCTATTATACTCCCCTCCCCCCAGGACTACTCCTATTATACTCCTCGTCCCCCAGGACTTCTCCTCCTCCTATTATACTACTCACCCCCCAGGACTACTCCTCCTATTATACTTCTCTCTCCCCATGACTACTACTCCTATTATACTCCCCTCCCCCCAGGACTACTCCTCCTATTATACTCCTCTCCCCCAGGACGACTCCTCCTATTGTACTCCTCTTCCCCCAGGACTACTACTCCTATTATACTCCTCTCACCCCAGGACTACGACTCCTATTATACTCCTCTCCCCCAGGACGTCTCCTCCTCCTATTGTACTCCTCTTCCCCCAGGACTACTACTCCTATTATACTCCTCTCTCCCCAGGACTACTCCTCCTATTATACTCCTCTCCCCCCAGGACTACGACTCCTATTATACTCCCCTCCCCCCAGGACTACTACTCCTATTATACTCCCCTCCCCCCAGGACTACTCCTCCTATTATACTCCTCTCCCCCCAGGACTACTCCTCCTATTATACTCCTCACCCCCCAGGACTACTCCTCCTATTATACTTCTCTCTCCGCAGGACTACTCCTCCTATTATCCTCCTCTCCCCCAGGACTACTCCTCCTATTATACTCTTCTCTCCCCAGGACTACTCTCCCTATTATACTCCTCTCCCCCCAGGACTACTCCTCCTATTATACTCCTCTCCCCCAGGACTACTCCTCCTATTATACTCCTCTCCCCCCAGGACTACTCCTCCTATTATACTCCTCTCCCCCAGGACTACTCCTCCTATTATACTCCTCTCTCCCCAGGACTACTCCTCCTATTATACTCCTCACCCCCCAGGACTACTCCTCCTATTATACTCCTCACCCCCCAGGACTACTCCTCCTATTATACTCCCCTCCCCCCAGGACTACTCCTCCTATTATACTCCTCGTCCCCCAGGACTTCTCCTCCTCCTATTATACTACTCACCCCCCAGGACTACTCCTCCTATTATACTTCTCTCTCCCCATGACTACTACTCCTATTATACTCCCCTCCCCCCAGGACTACTCCTCCTATTATACTCCTCTCCCCCAGGACGACTCCTCCTATTGTACTCCTCTTCCCCCAGGACTACTACTCCTATTATACTCCTCTCACCCCAGGACTACGACTCCTATTATACTCCTCTCCCCCAGGACGTCTCCTCCTCCTATTGTACTCCTCTTCCCCCAGGACTACTACTCCTATTATACTCCTCTCTCCCCAGGACTACTCCTCCTATTATACTCCTCTCCCCCCAGGACTACGACTCCTATTATACTCCCCTCCCCCCAGGACTACTACTCCTATTATACTCCCCTCCCCCCAGGACTACTCCTCCTATTATACTCCTCTCCCCCCAGGACTACTCCTCCTATTATACTCCTCACCCCCCAGGACTACTCCTCCTATTATACTTCTCTCTCCCCAGGACTACTCCTCCTATTATCCTCCTCTCCCCCAGGACTACTCCTCCTATTATACTCTTCTCTCCCCAGGACTACTCTCCCTATTATACTCCTCTCCCCCCAGGACTACTCCTCCTATTATACTCCTCTCCCTCCAGGACTACTCCTCTCCCCCCAGGACTACTCCTCCTATTATACTCCTCACCCCCCAGGATTACTCCTCCTATTATACTCCTCTCCCCCAGGACTTCTCCTCCTCCTATTATACTCCTCTCCCCCAGGACTACTCCTCCTATTATACTCCTCGTCCCCCAGGACTACTCCTCCTATTATACTTCTCTCTCCCCATGACTACTACTCCTATTATACTCCCCTCCCCCCAGGACTACTCCTCCTATTATACTCCTCTCCCCCAGGATGTCTCCTCCTCCTATTATACTCCTCTTCCCCCAGGACTACTCCTCCTATTATACTCCTCTCCCCCCAGGACTACTACTCCTATTATACTCCCCTCCCCCCAGGACTACTCCTCCTATTATACTCCTCTCCCCCCAGGACTACTACTCCTATTATACTCCTCTTCCCCCAGGACTACTCCTCCTATTATCCTCCTCTCCCCCAGGACTACTCCTCCTATTATACTCCTCCCTCCCCAGGACTACTCTCCCTATTATACTCCTCTCCCCCCAGGACTACTACTCCTATTATACTCCTCACCCCCCCAGGTCTACTCCTCCTATTATACTCCTCTCTCCCCAGGACTACTCCTCCTATGATACTCCTCTCCCCCCAGGACTACGACTCCTATTATACTCCCCTCCCCCCAGGACTACTACTCCTATTATACTCCCCTCCCCCCAGGACTACTCCTCCTATTATACTCCTCTCCCCCCAGGACTACTCCTCCTATTATACTCCTCTTCCCCCAGGACTACTCCTATTATACTCCTTTCCCCCCAGGACTACTCCTTCTTTTATACTCCTCTCCCCCCAGGACTACTCTCCCTATTATACTCCTCTCCCCCCAGGACTACTACTCCTATTATACTCCTCACCCCCCCCAGGTCTACTCCTCCTATTATACTCCTCTCTCCCCAGGACTACTCCTCCTATTATACTCCTCTTCCCCCAGGACTACTCCTATTATACTCCTTTCCCCCCAGGACTACTCCTCCTATTATACTCCTCACCTCCAGGACTACTCCTCCTATTATACTCCTCTCTCCCCAGGACTACTACTCCTATTATACTCCTCACCCCCCAGGACTACTCCTCCTATTATACTCCTCTCCCCAGGACTTCTCCTCCTATTATACTCCTCTCCCCCCAGGACTACTCCTATTATACTCCTCTCCCCCCAGAACTACTACTATTATACTCCTCTCCCCCCAGGACTACTCCTCCTATTATACTCCTCTCCCCCCAGGACTACTACTCCTATTATACTCCTCACCTCCAGGACTACTCCTCCTATTATACTCCTCTCTCCCCAGGACTACTACTCCTATTATACTCCTCACCCCCCAGGACTACTCCTCCTATTATACTCCTCTCCCCAGGACTTCTCCTCCTATTATACTCCTCTCCCCCCAGGACTACTCCTATTATACTCCTCTCCCCCCAGAACTACTACTATTATACTCCTCACCCCCCAGGTCTACTCCTCCTATTATACTCCTCTCTCCCCAGGACTACTCCTCCTATTATACTCCTCTTCCCCCAGGACTACTCCTATTATACTCCTTTCCCCCCAGGACTACTCCTCCTATTATACTCCTCTCTCCCCAGGACTACTCCTCCTATTATCCTACTCTCCCCCCAGGACTACTCCTCTCCCCCCAGGACTACTCCTCCCCCCCCTGGACTACTCCTCCTATTATACTTCTTTCCCCAGGACTACTCCTCCTATTATACTCCCCTCCCCCCAGGACTACTCCTCCTATTATACTCCTCTCCCCAGGACTTCTCCTATTATACTCCTCTCCCCCCAGGACTACTCCTATTATACTCCTCTCCCCCCAGAACTACTCCTATTATACTCCTCTCCCCCCAGGACTACTACTCCTATTATACTCCTCACCTCCAGGACTACTCCTCCTATTATACTTCTCTCTCCCCAGGAATACTCCTCCTATTATACTCCTCTCCCCCCAGGACTACTCCTCTTATTATATTCCTCTCTCCCCAGGAGTACTCCTCCTATTATACTTCTCCTATTATAGTCCTCCTATTATACTCCTCTCCCCCCAGGACTACTCCTCTCCCCCCAGGACTACTCCTCCTATTATACCCCTCACCCCCCAGGTCTACTCCTCCTGTTATACTCCTCTCTCCCCAGGACGTCTCCTCCTATTATACTCCCCTCCCCCCAGGACTACTCCTCCTATTATACTCCTCTCTCCCCAGGACTACTCCTCCTATTATACTCCTCTCCCCCCAGGACTACTCCTCTTATTATGCTCCTCTCCCCCCAGGACTACTCCTCTTCCCCCAGGACTTCTCCTCCTACTATACTCCTGCCCCCCCAGGACTACTCCTCCTATTATACTTCTCTCTCCCCAGGACTACTACTCCTATTATACTCCCCTCCCCCAGGACTACTCCTCCTATTATACTTCTCTCTCCCCAGGACTACTCCTCCTATTATACTCCTCACCCCCCAGGACTACTCCTCCTATTATACTTCTCTCTCCCCAGGACTACTCCTCTTATTATCCTCCTCTCCCCCAGGACTACTCCTCCTATTATACTCTTCTCTCCCCAGGACTACTCTCCCTATTATACTCCTCTCCCCCCAGGACTACTCCTCCTATTATACTCCTCTCCCCCCAGGACTACTCCTCTCCCCCCAGGACTACTACTCCTATTATACTCCTCACCCCCCAGGATTACTCCTCCTATTATACTCCTCTCCCCCAGGACTTCTCCTCCTCCTATTATACTCCTCTCCCCCAGGACTACTCCTCCTATTATACTCCTCGTCCCCCAGGACTACTCCTCCTATTATACTTCTCTCTCCCCATGACTACTACTCCTATTATACTCCCCTCCCCCCAGGACTACTCCTCCTATTATACTCCTCTCCCCCAGGATGTCTCCTCCTATTATACTCCTCTTCCCCCAGGACTACTCCTCCTATTATACTCCTCTCCCCCGAGGACTACTACTCCTATTATACTCCCCTCCCCCCAGGACTACTCCTCCTATTATACTCCTCTCCCCCCAGGACTACTACTCCTATTATACTCCTCTTCCCCCAGGACTACTCCTCCTATTATCCTCCTCTCCCCCAGGACTACTCCTCCTATTACACTCCTCTCTCCCCAGGACTACTCTCCCTATTATACTCCTCTCCCCCCAGGACTACTACTCCTATTATACTCCTCACCCCCCCAGGTCTACTCCTCCTATTATACTCCTCTCTCCCCAGGACTACTCCTCCTATTATACTCCTCTCCCCCCAGGACTACGACTCCTATTATACTCCCCTCCCCCCAGGACTACTACTCCTATTATACTCCCCTCCCCCCAGGACTACTCCTCCTATTATACTCCTCTCCCCCCAGGACTACTCCTCCTATTATACTCCTCTTCCCCCAGGACTACTCCTATTATACTCCTTTCCCCCCAGGACTGCTCCTTCTTTTATACTCCTCTCCCCCCAGGACTACTCTCCCTATTATACTCCTCTCCCCCCAGGACTACTACTCCTATTATACTCCTCACCCCCCCCCCCAGGTCTACTCCTCCTATTATACTCCTCTCTCCCCAGGACTACTCCTCCTATTATACTCCTCTCTCCCCAGGACTACTCCTCCTATTATACTCCTCTTCCCCCAGGACTACTCCTATTATACTCCTTTCCCCCCAGGACTGCTCCTTCTTTTATACTCCTCTCCCCCCAGGACTACTCTCCCTATTATACTCCTCTCCCCCCAGGACTACTACTCCTATTATACTCCTCACCCCCCCCCAGGTCTACTCCTCCTATTATACTCCTCTCTCCCCAGGACTACTCCTCCTATTATACTCCTCTTCCCCCAGGACTACTCCTATTATACTCCTTTCCCCCCAGGACTACTCCTCCTATTATACTCCTCACCTCCAGGACTACTCCTCCTATTATACTCCTCTCTCCCCAGGACTACTACTCCTATTATACTCCTCACCCCCCAGGTCTACTCCTCCTATTATACTCCTCTCTCCCCAGGACTACTCCTCCTATTATACTCCTCTCCCCAGGACTTCTCCTCCTATTATACTCCTCTCCCCCCAGGACTACTCCTATTATACTCCTCTCCCCCCAGAACTACTACTATTATACTCCTCTCCCCCCAGGACTACTCCTCCTATTATACTCCTCTCCCCCCAGGACTACTACTCCTATTATACTCCTCACCCCCCAGGTCTACTCCTCCTATTATACTCCTCTCTCCCCAGGACTACTCCTCCTATTATACTCCTCTTCCCCCAGGACTACTCCTATTATACTCCTTTCCCCCCAGGACTACTCCTCCTATTATACTCCTCTCTCCCCAGGACTACTCCTCCTATTATCCTACTCTCCCCCCAGGACTACTCCTCTCCCCCCAGGACTACTCCTCCCCCCCCTGGACTACTCCTCCTATTATACTTCTCTCCCCAGGACTACTCCTCCTATTATACTCCCCTCCCCCCAGGACTACTCCTCCTATTATACTCCTCTCCCCAGGACTTCTCCTCCTATTATACTCCTCTCCCCCCAGGACTACTCCTATCTCCCCCCAGAACTACTCCTATTATACTCCTCTCCCCCCAGGACTACTACTCCTATTATACTCCTCACCTCCAGGACTACTCCTCCTATTATACTTCTCTCTCCCCAGGAATACTCCTCCTATTATACTCCTCTCCCCCCAGGACTACTCCTCTCCCCCCAGGACTACTCCTCTCCCCCCAGGTCTACTCCTCCTGTTATACTCCTCTCTCCCCAGGACGTCTCCTCCTATTATACTCCCCTCCCCCCAGGACTACTCCTCCTATTATACTCCTCTCTCCCCAGGACTACTCCTCCTATTATACTCCTCTCCCCCCAGGACTACTCCTCCTATTATGCTCCTCTCCCCCCAGGACTACTCCTCTTCCCCCAGGACTTCTCCTCCTATTATACTCCTGCCCCCCCAGGACTACTTCTCCTATTATACTTCTCTCTCCCCAGGACTACTACTCCTATTATACTCCCCTCCCCCAGGACTACTCCTCCTATTATACTTCTCTCTCCCCAGGACTACTACTCCCATTATACTCCCCTCCCCCCAGGACTACTCCTCCTATTATACTCCTCTCCCCCAGGACTACTCCTATTATACGCCTCTCCCCCCAGGACTACTCCTCCTATTATACTCCTCTTTCCCCAGGACTACTCCTCCTATTATACTCCTCTCCCCTCAGAACTACTCCTATTATATGCCTCTTTCCCCAGGACTACTCCTCCTATTATACTCCTCTCCCCTCAGAACTACTCCTATTATACTCCTCTCCCCCCAGGACTCCTCCTCCTATTATACTCCTCACCTCCAGGACTACTCCTCCTATTATACTTCTCTCTCCCCAGGGCTACTCTTCCTTTTATACTCCCCTCCCCCCAGGACTATTCCTCCTATTATACTTCTCTCTCCCCAGGGCTACTCCTCCTATTATCCTCCTCTCCCCCCAGGAATACTCCTCCTATTATACTCCTCTCCCCCCAGGACTACTCCTATTATACTCCTCTCCCCCCAGGACTACTCCTCTTATTATATTCCTCTCTCCCCAGGAGTACTCCTCCTATTATACTCCTCCTATTATAGTCCTCCTATTATACTCCTCTCTGAGGGGTGCGCAGCATGGGGGGATGAAGCACGATGGGGGGTTGAAGCACGAGGGGGGGTGCGTAGCATGGGGGGATAAAGCACAATGGGGGGATGAAGCACGATGGGGGATGGAGCATGATGGGGGGTGTGCAGCATGGGGGATGGAGCACAATGGGGGTTCACACCTCCCCCCAAAACACACACACACGCACCGCACAACACACCACACACACACTGGGAATCACAAACACCGCCCTACACAGACACCCCCACACACAGACAACGCCGCACACACAGAACACCCAACACACAAACACCGTGGCACACACAAATATACGCACACACCGCGCAACACACGCACACACACACACTGCACAAAACATACCTCCCCCCCAAAACACACACACACACCCACACAAACCGCGCACCACACACAGCACCACAAACACACAACGCTGCAGACACACAGCGCTCCACAAACAACGCAACACACAAACAACACCGCTCTCACCCCCCCCACACCCAGGCAACACTCAGAACATTTACAGCGCCCTACACAAACACTTGGCAACTACACACAACAACATCTATATATATAACAAAAATCATACATTAACTACACAATAAATTCTAGAATACCCGACGCGTTAGAATCGGCCACCCTCTAGTGTATATATATATATATATATATATATATATATATATATATATATATATAAACACTAACTATAACTCTATTCTCTCCCTATTCTTCTCTAGTGCATTAGTTATTGATATTGATAGTCAGACACCCTGCAGTCCAGACGGGAACTATCTTCCTATTAGACTCATGGCCGGATTATACTGCAGGCTGTAATCCCATTCTCATTATTGAATGTGTTTGTTTGTTTTTTATTTGTTTCAGGAAAAAGAAGAATTTATCATCTCAAAACTTGATGCCTTGGGTTTGGGACTGAGAGATGAGGAAGGTGAGACTTCTTGGGGGATGACTCGGTCGGTATATGTGTTATGAACATAAATCACTCTCGCACAGATGGGTTATGAGAAAGGGGAAGGTGTGGTTGCACCCAACTGGTCCCTGTACAGTTTAAAGGACCCTAGCCACACAACTAACCGCACCACCTCGTACCTGGCTACCTAAAAGGCTGCCAAAGGGGCTTCTTGTACTTCCTGAAAGACTAGAGGGGAGGCCGCCACACACTGTGTACAATGGGGGGCAAAAGATCTGCAGGAAAAAATAGCAACCCAGTGTGAGATAAGCTGAAACAAGTTCCAGTAAGGGGAAAGTATTAGGGGCTGGGAAAGAAAACACAATATTACAGCAGACACTTAACTGGTGTATGGTTAAAAGGCAAACTTCTATTCTGAAGGGCTGGAACTCCAAGATACAAGTGTACATAAAGATATAGCCAGCAATGAGGGGTGAACGTATATAATGCAACCCAGAATGTGATAGGGAAAACAGTAACCGGAAAATGAGAAACACCTGGAGAGGAGCGAACCAAGATAGGAAAGCAAAGACCATAAGAACCATCAGCATTTAGACAGGCAAGAAAAGGCAATAGCCCATCAGACAGGAAACAACCACTACACCACAGGTCACCGGATCGAATCCGTACGTTTAGCCATGACAATTTGTTCTAGTTTTTGGTCACTGGGCCATTCATGTTTTTCTCCTTGATTCTCCAAGGAAATAAGTCTGGGATCTGGTGACGGTCCTTATTATGCCCTAGGTGATCTCTGATTTTGGGTATTATAATTGATTGACCACCATTTTGGAGTCGTCAAAACTTTATTCTTATATTTTACCCAGTCATAAAACAGACTAAAATCCCCAGCAGTAAATTACGTATGTCCCATAACGATAGTCGTACCAATGTACCAATAGTCATACCAGTCATTGTGTCTTTACGTAGTTGTCCCGTCAGTTTTCCTTTGCAAAGTTGAACTGAGTTCATCAGGGGACATTACATTGGAACATGCTGAGTTCTATTACCTGGTAGCATGGAGCACGGCCGATGTCTTCAGCCCCAGCAGACTTTTGCTCTAAGGGGACAAGTTGTAATAATAAGGCAGAGTTTGGCTACTTTGGTCCATCATGGTGCATGTGTGACTCTCCACCCTCAATTTAAATGCTGAATACCCCCCTGCTTTAGAGATCGCTGGGTCACGATGCATTGGGGTTCTCAGTGATCAGACATTTATCACCTAACTTTTTTTTTGTATGCAGAAGGCAATTTATGGTTTTATTTCTACACAAGCAGTGTTACTACAAGTACATGGCAGATCTCCAAATGTTGCAGATCAAGCTCACATAGCATGCTGGGAGTTGTAGTTTTGCACTAGTGGTGGATCCACAGGTTGAATATTGCTGATTCAAGGCAATAGGAATGTGTTTCTCTCCATCTTGAACATAACGTCTGATGACTCTCCGCACGTCGCTGTCTCATCATGATGATTAATACATGGTGCTCGGCCAATGTACCGTCCGTGCCAAACATCTTCTCTGCCCTTCACAGGACGGAAGAGGACACTGGATGCAGAAGTGATGGCGGAGTTTTATAAGAATTTCCTCAGCAAGAACTTTTCACAACATGTACAGTATAACAGGTAATTGTATCACTTATTCCCACTGTAAGACGGCAGCACACAGTTTATAGTATATTATGGGATGTCCGTCTGATAGTTGGGAGGATGATATACAAAACTGTTCTGTATTGTGAGGCTTTTATTTTGAGTAACGTCTTATTCCCACCTCTTTTGTGTATTTGCTGGAAACTATCCCCCACCTCCCCAACCTATTACATTATTCCGTCTACAACTCTCCTTATGTTGGGATACTTCATCCCACCTCAGTGTTTTTCTCTGGTTTTCGTTTTACAGAGCACTACTGCGTGCCAGACTACTCTCGCTCTTGTATCATTACTGGACTACTTCCACCCTAGTATAATTGTGTGCCGGACAACTCCTGCCTTAGTATTACTGTGTGCCAGATCACTCCCACCTTAGGCCCTGTGCGCACTGGAAAATGGAATTTTCTCAAGAAAATTCCGCAGGATCTGAAAGATTACCGCACCCGCCGTAAAAAACCGCGGCAAACCGCACATGAAAACCGCATGCGGTTTGCTGCAGTTTTACCGCGGTATTGCCGTGGTTTTGCCGCGTGCGGGTTGGTACATGTACTTTAATGCATTCAATGCAATAAAGCACATTGAAAAAAAAAAGTCATTTCCTTCCAAGATAGATAGCTAAATAGACAGATTGAAGAATAGATAGAAGAATAGATAGATAGAGAGATAGGTAGATAGATAGATAGATAGATAGAGGACAGATCACTGCATTTCTCCCGAGCAGTAATGTGTGTTCACATTACCGGCCGTGGGAAATGACCGGTAATTACCTCTGCTGTCTCGCTGCGAGGCTGCATTCAGCGCTGTGTCAGTGTCACTCGCTTCTGGATGCAAGCATCGCAGGACGTGGATTACGCCGGACCTGTGTGTTTCGGGGGGGGTTAATAAACGGGTGAACCAGGAGCTTTTTTGTGTTTTATTTAAAATAAAGGATTTTTCGGTGTGTGTTTTTTCACTTTACTTACGGGTTGATCATGTCAGCTGTCACACAGACGCTGCTATGATCAAGCCGGGACTTAGTGCCGGCGATCCGCTGCCATTAACTCCTTCTATTACCCTGACTGCCACAGCATCACGGCAGCAGGAAGAGCCGGGGACACTCCGGTACTGTCGCATAATGGATGCGACAGTCCCGGGGCAGCTGCGGCTGATATTCTCGGCTGCGGGAGCGGGGAGTGAGGCGGGGGACATTAACCCTGCCGCTCGCCCTCCCCAGCCTGAGAATACCGGGCCGCCGCTGTGTGCTTACCTTGGCTGGACGCTAAAAATACGGCGGAGCCCACGTGTTTTTTTTTCTATATGTCCGTTTGCTTTCTATGTGTATTCTATTTGTCTGTGTGTGAGTGTGATCTGTGTGTGTGTGAGTGTGATGTGTCTATGTGATGTGTGTGTTTACTCTCCTCCGCTTCCTCTTCCTGCCATAATGACATCACTTCCCTGCAAACTGCAGGCAGCACTGTACATTACCGCAGGTAAACCGCGAAATACCGGAGGGAATTACGCAGGAAACCGCAATGAACCGCACAGAATTTGCTGCCTGCGTTATTCCCTGCAGGATTTCACGATTACATTGCAGTCAATGGAGTGAAATCCCGCAGCGATGTGCAATTGTTTTTGCTGCGGGAATCCCGCAGCAAAACATGCAGCTGTCAAAATCCGCATAGTGCGCACAGCATTTTTTTTTCCATAGGTTTTGCTGGTGATTCACTGCAGAGATGTTATGAACATTTTCTGCAGCGAAACATGCAGCAAAACCGCAGGAAATCTGCGGCAAAAAACGGCAAGTGCGCACAGGGCCTTAGTATTCATCACTATGTGGCAGACCACTTCCACCCTCATACTACTGTACACTGCACAATCACGCCCTCATACTGCTGTGTGCAGGAAAACTCCTACCATAGCAGTATTGTGTGCCAGATGAGGCCTATCCTAGTACTACTGTGTGCTGGACCATTCTCACCCTTGTACTGCTGTGTGCTGACCCCTCCTGCCTCAGTTGTTCCTTGTGTCACACCACTGTAGCTATAAATGTTTAGTAATACCCATAGCAACACTATTGCTCTATAAATTTCTCATATTTTGTATTGTCCTTAGCATTATTTCTTCCCATATGTGAGTATTATTATTATTATTATTTATTATTTTAGCGCCATTTATTCCATGGCGCTTTACATGTGAAAGGGATATACATAATAGGGGCAAGTACAATAATCATAAACAATACAAGGCACAGACTGGTACAGGAGGATAGAGGTCCCTGCCCGCGAGGGCTCACAGTCTACAGGGGATAGGTGAGGATACAGTAGGTTAGGGTAGAGCTGATAGTGCAGCGCTGTATCAGACTGAGGGTTACGGCAGGTTGTAGGCTTGTCGGAAGAGGTGGGTCTTCAGGTTCCTTTTGAAGCTTGTCAAGGTAGGAGAGAGTCTGATGTGTTGTGGCAGAGCATTCCAGAGTATGGGGGAGGCACGGGAGAAATCTTGAATGAGATGGTGGGAAGAGGAGATGAGAGGGGAGCAGAGAAGGAGATGTTGTGAGGATCGAAGGTTACATGCAGGTAAGTACCGGGAGACTAGGTCACAGATGTAGACATAGATGGAGATGAGAGGTTGTGGATGGCTTTGTAGGTCATGGTTAGGGTTTTGAACTGGAGTCGTTGGGCAATGGGAAGCCAGTGCAGGGATTAGCAGGGAGGAGCGGTCGGGGAGTAGCGGGGGGACAGGTGGATTAGCCGGGCAGCAGAGTACCAGCAGAGTTCACAATTTGCCAGGCTATCTTTCTGCTGATGTATATTTAGATTCCTATTACAACGCAACGTATTTATAGAGATTTTATGGTAGACATTACCGATCTGTGGATTCTTGGCAGTAAGACTGCTATTATATAATTTATACAGCACCTCAGACCTAGAGGTAGAGGCAGATTTCATATTTAGCAGTAAAATATTATACTGAAGGTGTAGTATTTATTATACTAATTGAAGTCTGTTTTTTTTCCTTCTTTTTGTTTTCAGAGAATGGTACAAGAGGAATTTTACAATCACGTTCCTTATGGGAAAAGTCACATTGCAAAGAGCGCTGAAGAAGATTCGAGGGAACTAGCCAAATTGTATTACAATTTTTATTAAATGCAATTTAGAAACCTACAGGTATCATTGTCGGTGGTATGTTCTTATGTAGTGGCGCGCATTGCTTCACCGTCAGCTCATAGATACTCCGGGATAAGTATTTAAACCATATTTTGTATATAGCTGCCCCCCGAGACACTATATATAATATATATATATATATATATATATATATATATATATATATATATATATATATATATTATTATATATAGTGTCTCGGGGGGCAGCTATACACAAAATATGGTTTAAATATAGCTGCCCCACGAGACACTATATATAATATATATATATATTACACACACATAGTGGGGTAAAAAAGTATTTAGTCAGCCACCAGTTGTGCAAGTTCTCCCACTTATAAAGATGAGGTCGGCCTGTAATTGACATCATAGGTGACCACAACTATGAGAGACAAAATGAGAAAACAAATCCAGAAAATTACCTTGTCTGATTTCAAAGATGTTTTTTGAAAATTATGGTGGAAAATAAGTATTTCATCAATAACAAAAGATCATCTCAATAATATGTGATGTACTGTATCCTTTGTTGGCAATGACAGAGGTCAAACGTTTTGTGTAAGTCTTCACAAGGTTGGCACACACTGTTGGTGCTATGTTGGCCCATTCCTCCAGGCAGATCTCCTCTAGAGCAGTGATGTTTTGGGCCTGTCACTGGGAAACAGACTTTCAACTCCCTCCAAAGGTTTTGTATGGGGTTGAGATCTGGAGACTGGCTAGGCCACTCCAGGACCTTCATATGCTTCTTACGAAGCCACTCCTTTGGTGCCCTAGCGGTGTGTGCTTGGGATCATTATCATGCTGAAAGACCCAGTCACGTTTCATCTTCAATGCACTTGCTGATGGAAGGAGGTTTGCACTCAATTCTCACGATACATGGCCCCATTCCTTCTTTCATGTACACGTATCAGTCGTCCTTGTCCCTTCGCAGAGAAACAGCCCCAAAACATGATGTTGCCACCCCCATGCTTCACAGTAGGTATGGTGTTCTTTGGATGCCATTCAGCATTCTGTCTCCTCCAAACATGATTAGTTGTATTTCTACCAAACTGTTCTACTTTGGTTTCATCAGACCATATGACATTCTCCCAATAACTCTTCTGGATAATACAAATGCTCTCTAGCAAACTTCAGACGGGCCTGGACATGTCTTGACTTAAGCAGGGGAACACGTCTGGCACTGCAGGATCTGAGACCCTGGTGGCGTAGTGTGTTACTGATGGTAGCCTTTGTTACGGTGGTCTCAGCTCTATGCAGGTCATTCACTAGGTCCCCCATGTGGTTATAGCATTTTTTGCTCACCGTTCTTGTGATCATTTTGACCCCACAGGGTGAGATCTTGCGTGGAGCCCCAGATCGAGGACGATTATCAGTGGTCTTCTTTGTCTTCCATCTTCCTATTATTGGTCCCACAGTTGATTTAATCACACCAAGCTGCTTGCCTATCGCAGATTCAGTCTTCCCAGCCTGGTGCAGGGCTACAATTTTGTTTCTGGTGTCATTCGACAGCTCTTTGGTCTTCACCATAGTGGAGTTTGGAGTGTGACTGAGGTTATGGACAGGTGTCTTTTATACTGATAACAAGTTCAAACAGCAGGTGCCATTGATACAGGTAATGAGTGGAGGACAGAGGAGCCTCTTAAAGAAAAAGTTACAGGTCTGTGAGAGCCAGAAATCTTGCATGTTTTTAGATGACAATTTTCCACTATAATTTGTAAAACAAATTAGACGCGGTGATTTTTTGGATTTGTTTTCTCATTTGGTCTCTCATAGTTGTGGTCACCTATGATGTCAATTACAGGCCCCTCTCATCTTTTTAAGTGGGAGAACTTGCACAATTGGTGGCTGACTAAATACTCCCCCCCCCCCCGCTGTATAATATGCTTTATATTTATAAAGAGTACCGTATATCCTTGTCCTTACAAACTGTTCCAACTCTTTACATTGTATACAGTTTGTTTAAACAAAAAAATATTAAAAATGAAAGCTGTGCTTTAGTCCCCTTACTGGGGTCCAGTGCTGAGTCTGTGCCACTAACCAGGTATCTTTTGTTGTCTGGAAAACTGACGTCTCATTGACAGCACTGCAGCCAATCCCTAAGCTCAGCTGCTCTGCCAATGTAGACGGCATGAGCTGCTGATCTCACTGATTGACTGCAGCTCTATCAACATGATGTCAGCGAACCACGCAACAGGCACCAGGAGCAATTGCATAGATACAGCGCTGGACCTGGAGAGGGTGAGTATAGCACAATTTGTTCTCTTTTAAAACTCCAACCGCAAGATGTGTTTTCCTGGAAAACGGAAATATACAAAATAATGCTAAAAAATATAGTTTCTATATAGAACTCCATAGCAGTCCAATTTTGCAGTTACTGTTTTACAATATTTACAGATGGAAAGAAGCGCAGCAACAAACTGGTGCGCTAACACATGAATTAGTAAATGAACACGTAACAGAAATGCAGCAGATTTTCCATGCAGATTGATGCATATAAAATCTGCAGAGGACAGCGATGATAATAGCTGATGACAATCGTGTATCGTACATGAGATAATTACACGGCCGTCATTACATTTCTCCTAATCTGCTGTTTTTTCTCTTTTACTCGTTCGCTGCCTGTCATGTTTTCTGCTCTGTGACTAATTAGTCATTTCCTCCTGAATAATTCTGAACAGCGGGGAAGCTGCTAACCAAGGTTTGGCAGTAAATTCCCTCTACTATGTTTTGTACAAGGACTTAAAAATGATTTTCCATTCAGCTAGAGATCCTGAATCTGAACCTCTGTGTAATTTTAGCTACTCATGATCACCCACACTCATCAGCTCCAGTATTTTATATATATTATTGCTCCATTAATTTTCCATGTGACTGCTGGAAAAAATGGCAGCCTTTGCTTGATAAAGAAGAGGCCGGATACATTCTGATTCTTTAATTATCAGGCCTTGTGTATAGAACGACCCATGACGTACTGGGTACGTCATGGATCGTGTGCCGGTAAGCCCCGCCCCCTGCCGCCGGCAGGCGCCAGCGATCCGCGCACATATCAGCTGTTATCAACAGCTGACATGTGTGCCTGCTAGCCGCGGGTGGAATCGCTTCCACCCGCGGCCATTAACCCCTTACATTTCGCTGCCAAAATCTGGCAGCGATATGTATATGGGCGCCGCCATGACAGTCACTTACCCCGCCCCCACCGGAAGTCACGTGACATGATCACGTGACTTTCGGCGGTTGCCATGGTAGCACAGGGTCATGTGATGACGCCTGTAGCTAACATGACTCACTTCCTCTCAATGCCGGAATACAGCCGGCATTGAAAGTAAAGCAGCAAATCTGCAGTTCTCAGCTCTGTAGCTGAGATCTGCAGATAGTGCAAAGCGATCGGATTGCTGATCGCAATAGCCCCCTAGGGGGACTAGTAAAATAAAAAAAAAAAGTTTTATAAAAAAACCTAAAAGTTCAAATCACCCCCCTTTCACCCCATTGAAAATTAAAGGGTTAAAAAAATAAAAAATACACACATATTTGGTATCGCCAAGTTCAGAAATGCCCGATCTATCAAAATATAAAATCAATGAATCTGATCAGTAAACGGCGTAGCGGCAAACAAATTCCAAACGCCAAAATTACGTTTTTTGGTTGCCGCAAATTTTGCGCAAAATGCAATAACAGGCGATCAAAACGTAGCATCTGCGTAAAGATGGTACCGTTAAAAACATCAGGTCGAGACGCAAAAAATAAGCCATAACTGAGCCTCAGATCCTGAAAAATGAGAACGCTACGGGTTTTGGAATATGGCGCAAAACGTGCGCCACGTTTTTTGGACAAGCTTGTGAATTTTTTTAACCCCTTAGATACAAGTAAACCTATACATGTTTGGTGTCTACAAACTCGCACCGACCTGCGGCATCACATAGATACCTCAGTTTTACCATATAGTGAACACAGTGAATAAAATATCCAAAAAACTATTGTATGATCACACTTTTTTTGCAATTTTTCCGCACTTGCAATTTTTTTGCCGTTTTCCAGTACACTATATGGTAAAACGTATGGTTTCATTTAAAAGTACAACTCGTCCCGCAAAAAACAAGCCCTCATATGGCAAGATTGATGGAAAAATAAAAAAAGTTACGCCTCTCGGAAGAAGGGGAGCAAAAAACAAAAACGCAAAAACGGAAAGTGCCCGGGGGCTGAAGGGGTTAATAAATATCAAAAAACCTTTAGATATAAATCCATAAGGATTCAATAAATAAAGGAAATGATGATGAAGTTGATATTAAAATTATTATTTTTATTAAATGATTAAAATAAATATTCATTACAAATCCATAGACGTAAAAGGCAGGAAAAAGTCCCATAAATTATAGCAGCGGTTTACTAGGAAAATAAAGTGCTTAGTACAAGGACCACTATAAAATATCCATTTATCATATACAGCAAAGTTAAATATCCAAGTGATATGTTGTATATGATGGAGATATAGTATAATTACCCATATAAAACAATAAAGTGTAAGGATGTATTAAATTGTAAGGGAAACTTTACCTTCAATGTGGTCTGTAAATGATCCAAAGTCTACCGCTATGCCCTGACGTGCGTTTCAGCGATCCTTTCCTCAGGGGGTGCTAAGTGCTTGTGTATACCGTGTTTTTCCAAAAATAAGACCTCCCCCAAAAATAAGCCCTAGCAGGGATTTTCAGCATTTTCGGAGAAAGGCTTAAATATAAGCCCTCCCCCGAAAATAAGCCCTAGTCCCGGTTCAATGATGAAGTGTCCGTGCAGCTAAAAAAGTTACAGATACTACAGGACACTTCATTATACACAGCAGCACCTGACAATTACACTCACCTGACACTGAGCGGCAGGACCTGCAGTGATCACACGCCCGCACACATCAGCTCACACACACACACACACACACACACACACCAGATCTCACACACAAACATCGGATCACACACACAGTCAGATCGCACACACAAACATCGGATCACACGCAAATATCAAATCACACACACAAACATCGGATCGCACACACATCGGATCGCATACACACTCACCTCTTGTCGCCGGCAGAATCCTGAGAGGCAGTGCAGTGGAGCGCAACGAACAGGACCTGCGGCCGGACATGTGACTTGCTCTCATTCCCTGCGGCTGTAAGTGCTGGATGTGATGTGAGTGTGTGTCTGCGTTCTGCTGTGTGTATCTGTGATCGGCTGTGTGTGCCTGCGATCGGATGTGTGTATCTGTCATCGGATGTGTGTATCTGTGATCGGCTGTGTGTGCCTGCGATCTGCTGTGTGTATCTGTGATCTGCTGTGTGTGCCTGCGATCTGCTGTGTGTGATCTGCTGTGTATATCTGCGATCTGCTGTGTGTGTGTGATCTGCTGTGTTTGTGTGTGTGTGATATGTTGTGTGTGATCTGCTGTGTGTGTGATCCGCTGTGTGTGCCTGCGATCTGCTGTGTGTGTCAGCGTGTCAGCTAGCAGCAGGGTAGGACGGTGTGCAGCACCGACCGGAGATCACAGGGAGGACCTGGGAGCCACGCAGACGTCCTGGTCTGGTATGAGTCTCCTGGGAAGTGGGGGGGTCTGCTTTTTTGGGGGGTAAACTGACTCCCAACCGTGTTTCTCCAAGAATAAGACCTCCTCCAAAAATAAGCCCTAGTGCCTTTTTGGGGGCAAAAAAAAAAAAAGACAGTGTCTTATTTTTGGAAAAACACGGTAGATTTCCTTTTTTAAAGATAAGGTTAGTTTCACACTTGCGTTGAACGGTATCCGTTGCATTGCGTTGTGTGACAGATGCAACGGATGTTTTGCATATAGTGGCACAACGGATGCTGCAAAACAACGGAATCCGTTTTGATTTTTTTTTTTTACAGTTTTACCGGCGGCAGACTATTTGTGAACGATCAGCTGATCGCTCCCAGTAGCCGGCCACCGGGTGATCAGCTGATCGCTCCCAGTAGCCGGCCGCCGGGTGATCAGCTGATCGCTCCCTGCAGCCGGCCGCCGGGTGATCAGCTGATCGCTCCCTGCAGCCCGCCGCCGGGTGATCAGCTGATCGCTCCCAGTAGCCGGCCGCCGGGTGATCATCTGATCGCTCCCAGTAGCTGGCCGCCGGGTGATCAGCTGATCGCTCCCTGCAGCCGGCCGCCGGGTGATCAGCTGATCGCTCCCAGTAGCCGGCCGCCGGGTGATGAGCTGATCGCTCCCAGTAGCCGGCCGCCGGGTGATCAGCTGATCGCTCCCTGCAGCCGGTTGCCGGGTGATCAGCTGATTGCTCGGCTACCAAGAATGTGTGCGGGGAGCGGAGCTGAGCGGGGCCATGGCGCTGAGGAAAGGTGAGTGTATGTGCATGTGTATATACATGCGGAGTGGAGTGCGGGAGGGGGCGGAGCCATGGCGCTGAGGACAGGTGTGTGTGTGTGTGTGTATATATACACATGCGGAGTGGAGTGCGGGAGGGGGCGGAGCCGAGCGGGGAAGTGTCGGTCTCCCTGCACACGTGGCCAGGGTAAATATCGGGCAAAGCACTTTGCTTGGTTACCCGATATTTACATTGGATACGGGTGCAGGGAGCAAGAGAGAGCATGCGCAGTGAAATCCTGAGGATTCCGCTGCTCAAAAAAAGTTACATGCTGCGTTCCTCCCGCTGGGCGGAAGCAACGGAGCGTTGCCCAGCGGAAGCAACACAGGTCCTTTTGGCACAATCCGTCATCCATACAAGTCTATGGGAAACAGCGGAATCCGTTAACGGATTCCGCTGTTTTCCAAAAGGGCGGATTGTGACGGAAGGAAAACAACGCAAGTGTGAAAGTAGCCTAAGTCATCAATATCTGATCAGTTGACGTCCGACACTAGAACCGCCACTGGTCAGCTGTTTGCAGCTCCCGCTGCAGCCACCAGAAGTACACAGTGTATAGAGCTGGAACAGGACAACTCCATACCTGCTGTGAGCGCTGGAAGTACACAGTGTATAGACCTGGAACAGAACAGCTCCATACCTGCTGCGAGCACTGGAATTACACAGTGTATTGAGCTGGAACAGCACAACTCCATGCCTGCTGCGAGCGCTGGAAGTACACCGTGTATAGAGCTGGAACAGCACAACTCCATACCTGCTGCGAGCACTGGAATTACACAGTGTATTGAGCTGGAACAGCACAACTCCATACCTGCTGCGAGCGCTGGAAGTACACCGTGTATAGAGCTGGAACAGAACAGCTCCATACCTGCTGCGAGCATTGGAATTACACAGTGTATTGAGCTGCAACAGCACAACTCCATACCTGCTACGAGCGCTGGAAGTACACAGTGTATAGTGCTGGAACAGCACAACTCCATACCCGCTGCGAGCGCTGGAAGTACACAGTGTATAGGGCTGGAACAGAACAGCTCCATACCCGCTGTGAGCGCTGGAAGTACACAGTGTATAGAGCTGGAACAGAACAGCTCCATACCCGCTGCAGGCGCAGGAAGTATACAGTGTGTCCACCCATATCCTGTCCACCGCCATTAACTTGAGAACAGCGGCAGCTATAAGAAAAAAGTGGTGTCTAGGTATAGTAAAGTATAGTAAAGACAAAGTTTGGACACACCTTCTCATTCAAAGAGTTTTCTTTATTTTCATGACTCTAAAAATTGTAGATTCACATTGAAGACATCAAAACTATGAATGAAAACATGTGGAATGAAATACTTAAAAAGGTGTGAAACAACTGAAAATATGTCTTATACTCTAGGTTCTTCAAAGCAGCCACCTTTTGCTTTGATTACTGCTTTGCACACTCTTGGCATTCTCTTGATGAGCTTCAAGAGGTAGTCACCGGAAATGGTCTTCCAACAGTCTTGAAGGAGTTCCCAGAGATGCTTAGCACTTGTTGGCCCTTTTGCCTTCACTCTGCGTTCCATCTCATCCCAAACCATCTCGATTGGGTTCAGGTCTGGTGACTGTGGAGACGAGGTCTGGCGTAGCACCCCATTACTCTCCTTAGTCAAATAGCCCTTACACAGCCTGGAGGTGTGTTTGGTGTCATTGTCCTGTTGTCCTGTTGAGAAATAAATGATGGTCCAACTAAATGCAAACCAGATGGAATAGCACGCCGCTGCAAGACGCTGTGGTAGCCATGCTGGTTTAGTATGCCTTCAATTTTGAATAAACCCCCAACCGTGTCACCAGCAAAGCACCCCCACACCATCACACCTCCTCCTCCATGCTTCACGGTGGGAACCAGGCATGTAGAGTCAATCCGTTCACCTTTTCTACAAAGACACGGTGGTTGGATCCAAAGATCTCAAATTTGGACTCATCAGACCAAAGCACAGATTTCCACTGGTCTAATGTCCATTCCTTGTGTTCTTTAGCCCAAACAAGTCTCTTCTGCTTGTTGCCTGTCGTTAGCAGTGGTTTCCTAGCAGCTATTTTACCATGAAGGCCTGCTGCACAAAGTCTCCTCTTAGAGATGAGAAGGTGTGTCCAAATTTTTGGGCTGTACTGTAGCCATGCACACTGCAATGAAACCACCTATAGCGCCACCTGGTGGAAAACAACAGTTAGCATTTTTATCTCAAACTGAATGAGATAGAGAAAAAAAGTGAATTAAAAAATTGTAGGGCATGATCAATTCAATACGAATCGACACCTTGCATACAGAAATGCTATGATATGAAACCCATGACCCCCCCAAAACATTGAATGCTGGTCACGCATATGGCGCTCATTTAACTTTGATGCTCAAAGTGGCCTCCGTCAGCTGCAATGCACATCTGGACTCTGCACAGCATACTGTATCTTGCTGCACGTTGTGCAATATGGATAGGTGACACGTTTGCACAAGCATCTGTGATACCTCGTCGTAGGTCCTGCAATGTTGGTGGAGGGGTCGCATACACCTGCTGTTTGATGTGACCTCACAGAAAGAAGTCCAATGGGGTCAGGTCAGGTGAGTGTGGAGGCCACGCCATGCAGCCACCATACCCAATGACTTGTAGGAAGGTCTCCATGAGGTATCACTTCACGTCCGTAGCCTTGTGAGTTTTACACGTTCTAATCATAGCATTTCTGTATGCAAGGTGTCGATTCGTATTGAATTGATCATGCCCTACAACTTTGTATTTCACTTTTTCTTCCTCTATCGCATTCCGTTTTTGAGATAAAAATGCTAACTCCGTTGTTTTCCACCAGGTGACGCTATAGGTGGTTTCATTGCGTAGCACATGACTACTTTACTATACCTAGACACCACTTCTATGCCTATAGCTGCCGCCGTTCTCAAGTTAATGGTGGTGGACAGGATATGGGTAAACACACTGTAGAGCTGGAACAGCACAACTCCATACCCGCTGCAAGCACTGGAAGTATACAGTGTATAGAGCTGGAACAGAACAGCTCCATACCCGCTGCAAGCACTGGAAGTACACAATCTATTAAGTTGGAACAGAACAACTCTATACCCGCTGCGGGCGGTTAAACTACAGTGTATAGAGCTGGAACAGAACAGCTCCATACCCGCTGCGGGGGCTGGAAGTACACAGTGTATAGAGCTAGAACAGGACAACTCCATACCCACTGTGGACGCTGGAAGTACACAATCTATAGAGCTGGAACAGCACCGATTCATAAGTGCTATGGCTGACAAAAGTATATAGTGTATACAGTAGGAACAGCACCGCTAATTACCTGCTGTGTCCGCCGGAAGTATACAGGGTATAGAGCTGGAACCCACCACTGCCACTGAAGGAGTATAGAGATGGATTAGAATAGCTTCATATGCATCCTGGCTGCCGGATGTACACAATGTATAGAATTGGAACAGCACAGCTTCATAAGACTTATTACCACTGTAAGTATACAGTGTATAGAGCTGGAACAGCACAGCTCCATAACCGCTGTGGCCGCCTGAAGTGCACAGTGTATAGAGCTGGAGCAGCACAGCGCTATGCTTTGAATAACGGTTGTTCTGGGGTACCTACAGCTCAGCTCCTATTGGGGTGAATGGGAGAGGATGTGTAGTGCCTGAGAATGGGCGCTATACTTTTGTGCTTTTCTGATTTCCTACACTGTGCAGATATGGCCCCAGCAAGAGCTGCAAACAGCTGATCAGTGGGGGGTGCTGGACCCGCACCGATTTGATATTGATGACTCATCCTAATAGCTTATTAATTGTTCCAAGACAACCCCTTTAAAGTGTATGGGGCCAACTAATCAAACGGTTTTCACCAGTTTTCTGGCATACAATGCCTCGAAATGTCCCCAATTTTTCTTTTGTCCAAAGCTTTGGACTACTATATATATATATATATATATATATATACTAGCTGTAGTACCCGGCTTCGCTCGGGTTAATAACCGCTGTTAACAAAATAGAATGTATTAACAAAAATGTATTCTGCACACAAAAACCACAAAACAAATAGAAATGTAATTATTAAATTATTGCCTATATTAACCAATCAGAGCTCAGATTAATTAACTGTAGCTAAATAGAAGCTAAGCTGTGATTGGTTTCTATTGGCAGCCTGATAAATCTCCAGGCAACAGAAAGCCCTCCCACTGACAGTATATATTAGCTCACACATACACATATAGACAGGTCATGTGACTGACAGCTGCCGTATTTCCTATATGGTACATTTGTTGTTCTTGTAGTTTGGCTGCTTATTAATCAGATTTTTATTTTTGAAGGATAATACCAGACTTGTGTGTGTTTAGGGCGATTATGTGGCGAGGTTGGTGTATGTGTGGTGAGATGTCTGCTGAGGGTGGTATATGTGTTCAAGCACGTGGTAGTGTGTGGCGCATTGTGTGTGTGTGTTCATATCCCCGAGTGTGGTGAGTATCCCATGTCGGGGCCCCACCTTAGCAACTGTACGGTATATACTCTTTGGCGCCATCGCTCTCATTCTTGAAGTCCCCCTAGTTCACATCTGGCAGCTGTCAATTTGCCCCAACACTTTTCGTTTCACTTTTTCCCCATTATGTAGATAGGGGCAAAATTGATTGGTAAATTGGAACGCGTGGGGTTAAAATTTCGCCTCACAACATAGCACCCGGCGCTGCCTGGGATAGTAACTGTCTCTCTGTTTCTCTCCCATTCTCTGTCTGTCTCCCCCTCTGTATATATCTCTCTGTCTCTCTCTCTATCTCTTTGTCTGTCTGTCTCTTTCCCTGTCTATCTCTTTCTCCGTCTGTCTCAATCTCTTTCCCTGTCTGTCACTTTCCCTGTCTGTCTCTTTCCCTCTCTTTCCCTGTCTGTCTCTTTCCCTGTCAGTCTGTCTCTTTGTCTGTCTCTTTGTGTCTGTCTCTTACCCTGTCTATGTCTGTTTCTTACTCTGTCTGTGTCTGCCTCTTTCCCTGTTTGTGTCTCTCTTTCCCTGGCTGCATTGTGACACGCCAACATTCCATATTAGGGCGTGGCTGCCCATTCTTCTGAAGTTCTGGCTGCACTGTGGCTCCCAGCTCCATTCGCTTTAATGGAGGCAGGTTTTTTGGCAAATAACTGTTAAGCGTGGGGTTAAAATTTCCCCTCGAAACATAGCCTATGACGCTCTCGGGGTCCATACGTGTGAGTGTGCAAAAGTTTGTGGCTGTAGCTGCGACGGTGCACATAGCCTATGACGCTCTCGGGGTCCATACGTGTGAGTGTGCAAAAGTTTGTGGCTGTAGCTGCGACGGTGCGGATGCCAGTCCCGGACATACACATACACACACACACACACACACACACACACATTCAGCTTTATATATTATATATATAATATATATATCTATATATATAATTGCCTTATTCTGTCTGTCTGTCTGTCTTGCTCCAAAATTGTGTTATGGTGACACAAAGCTGATTGGCCGCTGGGCTCGCCATGGCCCCGCCCCCCCGCATGGATTGGCCGCTCGCCTCGGCTCCGCCCCCCACGGATTGGTCGCTCGCCTCGGCCTGGCTCCGCCCTCCGCATGGATTGGCCACTCGCCCCGGCCCTCCGCACGCATCGCCAGACATAACCTTGCGCTGCTGGGATAGTGACGGAGCCGGTGAACGCTGGTAACCATTATACACATCGGGTAACTAAGGTCCCTTAATTACCCGATGTGTATCATAGTTACCAGTGTACACTGGCTCCGTCACTATCCCAGCAGCGCCAGACATAACCTTGCGATGCTGGGATCTTGACGGAGCCGGTGAACGCTGGTAACCATTATACACATCGGGTAACTAAGGTCCCTTAGTTACCCGATGTGTATCATAGTTACCAGTGTACACCGGCTCCGTCACGATCCCAGCAGCGCCAGACATACCCTTGCGATGCTGGGATCGTGACGGAGCCGGTGAACGCTGGTAACCATTATACACATCGAGTAACTAAGGTCCCTTAGTTACCCGATGTGTATCATAGTTACCAGTGTACAAAGGCTCCGTCACGATCCCAGCATCCCAGCAGCGCCAGACATAACCTTGCGATGCTGGGATCTTGACGGAGCCGGTGAACGCTGGTAACCATTATACACATCGGGTAACTAAGGTCCCTTAGTTACCCGATGTGTATCATAGTTACCAGCGTACACCGGCTCCCGGTACACATGTGCAGGGAGCCGGCATTATACTCCTCTCCCCCCAGGACTACTCCTCCTATTATAGTCCTCCTATTATATTCCTCTCTGAGTATAATAGGAGAACTATTATAGCATGGGGGATGGAGCACGATGGGGTGCGCAGCATGGGGGATGTAACACGATGGGGGGTGCGCAGCATGGGGGATGTAGCATGATGGGGAGTGCGCAGCATGGAGGATAGAGCACGATGGGGAGTGCGCAGCATGGGGGATGGAGCACGATGGGGAGTGCGCAGCATGGGGGATGGAGCACGATGGGGAGTGCGCAGCATGGGGGTGGAGCACGATGGGGGTGCGCAGCATCGGGGATGGAGGACGATGGGGAATGTGCAGCATAGGGGATGGAGCACGATGGGGTGCGCAGCATGGGGGATGTAGCACGATGGGGGGTGCGGAGCATGGGGGATGTAGCACGATGGGGGGTGCGCAGCATGGGGGATGTAGCACGATGGGGAGTGCGCAGCATGGGGGATGGAGCACGATGGGGAGTGCGCAGCATGGAGGATGGAGCACGATGGGGAGTGCGCAGCATGGGGGATGGAGCACGATGGGGAGTGCGCAGCATGGGGGATGGAGCACGATGGGGGGTGTGCAGCATCGGGGATGGAGCACGATGGGGAATGCGCAGCATAGGGGATGGAGCACGATGGGGGTGGGCAGCATGGGGGATGGAGCACGATGGGGGGTGCGTAGCATGGGGGATGGGGCACGATGGGGGGTGCGCCGCATGGGGGATGGAGCACGATGAGAGGTGCACACCTCCCCCCAACACACACACACAACACACCACACACACACTGGGAACCACAAACACCGCCATACACAGACACCCACACACACAGACAACGCCGCACACACACAACACCCAACACACAAACACCGCGGCATACATAAATTTACGCACATACCGCGCAACACACACATTGCACAAAACATACCTCCCCCAAAACACACCACACCCACACAAACCGCGCAACACACACACACAACGCTACAGACACACAGCGCTCCACAAACAACGCAACACACGCAACACACATACAACACCGCTCTCACCCCCCACCACACCCAGACAACACCCAGAACATGTACAGCGCCCTACACAAACACTTGGTAACTACACACAACAACATCTATATATATATATATATAAAAAAAATCATACATGAACTACACAATACGTAAATTCTAGAATACCCGATGCGTAGAATCGGGCCACCTTCTAGTGTGTATATATATATATATGTATATAATATACACATACATACAGCTATGGCAAAAATTAAGAGACCACTTCCAAATTTTCAGTTTCTCTGATTTTTCTCTTTATAGGTATATTTTTGAGTGGAACATGAATTGTTCTTTTATTATATAAACTACTGACAACATGTCTCAGAATTTCCAAGCAAAAATGTTGTATTTATTTTCTGAAAATGAGAAATGGTCAAAATAACAGAAAAATGCAAAGTGCTTAGAGACCTCAAATAATGCAAAGAAAACAAGTTCGGAATCCTTTAGAAACAATGATACTAATAATGTTTTAAACTGATGTCCAAGAAGTAGAAATCTGCGGCAGACACCATCCAGTATTCCAAAGTGCTTTATGTGGAGGACGGCTGTTTTGCACTTCCTTGTGACCCGTTGAAGCACAAGGAAGTGTGAAACGGCCGTCGTCCATAAGGGGGCCTGCACCCGTCTCTCTCACCGCTATTTTTAACTGCACTTTATGACGGAATAAAGCACTTTAGAATACTGGATGGTGTCTGCCGCAGATTTCTACTTTCTGGACATCAGTTTGGATCTTCTCTTTCCTTGTCTGTGTGCACCCATTACCATTGTTTCCATAAGAAGGACTGAAGCTGACCTATAAATCCGGTGACAAGGTATTGCATGGTTTGATGCAGAAACCGCTACTGCATATTATAACTAATAATGTTTTAACTCAGGAAGAGTTCAGAAATCAATATTTTGTGTAATAACCATGATTTTTAATCACAGCTTTCATGCGTCTTGCCTGCTTTCCACCAGTCTGTCACACTGCTTTTGGGTGACCTTATTCCACTCATGGTGCAAATATTTAAGCAGTTTTTCATTCTTGATTACATTCCAGAGGTTTTCATTGGGATTCCAGTCCGGAGATTGGGCTGGCCATGGCAGGGTTTTGATGTGGCGGTCCTTCATCCACTCATTGATTGACCTAGTTGTGTGGCATGGCGCATTGTCCTGCTGGAAAAAAACACTCCTCAAAGTTGGGGAACAATGTCTAAGCAAAAGGAAGCCCAATCTCCAGACCTGAACCCCATTGAAATCCTTTGGCATGTAAGCAAAGAGGAAGATGGATAGTCACAAGCCATCAAAGAAAGGAGGCCTGCTTACATTTTTGCACCAGGAGTGGCATTAGGTCACCCAAAAGCAGTGTGACAGACTGGTGGAAAGCAGCCAAGACGCATGAAAGCTATGATTAAAAATCATGGTTGTTCCACAAAATATTGATTTCTGAACTCTTCCTGAGGTAAAACATTAGTATTGTTGTTTGTAAATGATTATGGACTTGTTTTCTTTGCATTATTTGAGGTCTGAAAGTAATGCATGTTTTTGTTATTTTGACCATTTCTCATTTTCAGAAAATAAATACAAAATGTATTGCTTGAAAATTCAGAGAAATGTCAGTAGTTTATAGAATAAAAGAACAATTTACATTTCACTCAAAAAAATAAAGAGAGAAATCAGAAAAACTGAAAATTTGGAAGTGGTCTCTTAAGTTATGCCAGAGCTGAGTATATTTTTCATGTGTTAAAATCAATCTTGGCCAACTGCAGACACTCTTTCAAAAGTGGTCGGAGCTGAACTGGGAGGCGACATGGCCAAGCACTTTTGACAATCATAATTTACTCCACAAAAGTGTTGTAAATGATGGCAGATAAATTGGCATGCATGTCTTGCAGCGGAGCACAGCTGTACACTGTGTGCAGAATTATTAGGCAAATGAGTATTTTGATCACATGATACTTTTTATACATGTCGTCCTACTCCAAGCTGTATAGGTTTGAGAGCCAACTACCAATTAAGTAAATCAGGTGATGTGCATCTCTGTAATGAGGAGGGGTCCGGTGTAATGACATCAACACCCTATATAAGGTGTGCTTAATTATTAGCCAACTTCCTTTCCTTTGGAAAAATAGGTCAGAAGAGAGATTTGACGGGCTGTGAAAAGTCCAAAATTGTGACATGTCTTGCAGAGGGATGCAGCAGTCTTGAAATTGCCAAACTTTTGAAGTGTGATCACCGAACAATCAAGCGTTTCATGGCAAATAGCCAACAGGGTCACAAGAAGCGTGTTGGGCAAAAACGCGCAAAATAACTGCCCATGAATTGAGGAAAATCAAGCGTGAAGCTGCCAAGATGCCATTTGCCACCAGTTTGGCCATATTTTAGAGCTGCAACGTTACTGGAGTATCAAAAAGCACAAGGTGTGCCATACTCAGGGACATGGCCAATGTAAGGAAGGCTGAAAAACCACCACCTTTGAACAAGAAACATAAGATAAAACGTCAAGACTGGGCCAAGAAATATCTTAAGACTGATTTTTTCAAAGGTTTTATGGACTGATGAAATGAGAGTGACTCTTGATGGGCCAGATGGATGGGCCAGAGGCTGGATCAGTAAAGGACAGAGAGCTCCACTCCGACTCAGACGCCAGCAAGGTGGAGGTGGGTACTGGTATGGGCTGGTATCATCAAAGATGAACTTGTGAGACCTTTTCGGGTTGAGGATGGAGTGAAGCTCAACTCCCAGACCTACTGCCAGTTTCTGGTAGACAACTTCTTCAAGCAGTGCTACAGGAAAAAGTCGGTATCGGTCAAGAAAAACATGATTTTCATGCAGGACAATGCTCCATCACATGCAACCAACTACTCCACAGCGTGGCTGGCCAGTAAAGGTCTAAAAGATGAAAAAATAATGAAATATCCCCCTTGTTCACCTGATCTGAACTCCATAGAAAACCTGTGGTCCCTCATAAAAAGTGAGATCTACAAGGAGAGAAAATAGTACACCTCTCGGAGCAGTGTCTGGAGGCTGTGGTGGCTGCTGCACGCAATGTTGATCGTAAACAGATCAAGCAACTGACAGAACCTATGGATGGTAGGCTGTTGAGGGTCATCATAAAGAAAAGTGGCTATTGGTCACTAAGTTTTTTGGGGTTTTTTTTTCATGTCAAATGTTTATTTCTAAATTGTGTGCAGTTATATTGGTTTGCCTGCTGAAAATAAACAAGTGAGATGGGAATATATTTGGTTTTTATTAAGTTGCCTAATAATTCTGCACAGTAATAGTTACCTGCACAAACAGATATCCTCCTAAGATAGCCAAATCTAAAAAAAAAACACTCCAGCTTCCAAAAATATTAAGCTTTGATATTTGAGTCTTTTGGGTTGATTGAGAACATAGTTGTTGATCAATAATAATAAAAAAATCCTCTAAAATACAACTTGCCTAATAATTCTGCACACAGTGTATAAAGATGCACCACATTCATTAAAGGACGTATCTTACAGCAGTGCACACTTCATCAAAACGGAAATAGAAAATGCCAATCTTAAGAAATCCGGACCCACCTGAATTACAGAAGCACATGAGCATTTTTTGGTGAATGACCTCTACTTTATGTTGTATCCATCTGAAACCCATAAAAATAGCTCAAAGTCTCCTTCAGTCGTGACTAAGATTAAATGTAGACCGTGAAGCTTGCATTGTTATCACTAAGCTGCCATTTCTGTAATCTTAATTAAACAGGACTTTCCAGAAGCTTTGATTAATGCAGTAATTAATACACTCGGCGGATCCTTCCAGCATCCGAACGCTTCCTGGAGATGGGGACAGGATACGGGATATGAAGTTTCAGCATCAAAAAAATCAGTTCTTTTCCACAGGGCTTTTCAATATTCTCATTTAACGGGGTAATCTTTGCATACTAGAAAGTTATGCGACTGTCTCTAATATTCAGATCTTTGCTTAATTGAATTGAGCATCCAGGTACTTATCTGAGGACATAGATGAATTTGGAACAAGTAAAGCTTCCTTCACCCATCCGTGTTTCCGTATGTGTGGTGTCCGTTTCCACACGTACTGGAGACACTGACATCCGTAGACCCATTAAATTAAATGGGTTTTGTCAAATGTCTATTGTGTTGGACACGCATGTGCTCCACACGGCGACATGTACATTTCTGGCCAGCAGCATGGATGTCACACGGACCACACACTGATGTAATCCGTGTGACACGTACAGGAGGACAACCAATTCACTGAAAAAAGCGGAATTTTATACTTGCCTGTCTCCAGTGCTGCTGTTACTTCCGGGCTCCGCTCATTATACCTCATGAATATTCACTGCACTGACTGCAGACCCGGAAGCTAGTGTGACAGCATCACCGGAGACTGGTAAGTATTCAAGCTCATGCTGTCCGTGTGCTATCCGATATCACGTGAACAGCACACGATGACACACGGATGGCCCCTGGAACTCCACAACGGACTGTACAAAACATTTGTGCTTTGCACGGACATGTGAAGGGGGCCTAACAGAGTAGTTTGAAGCTACATTACTGGGACCCCAACTACTAAATGCCATTTATTATAGGGGAGTCTCATATGATGCATGGGGACCCTCTTAGATACTTGCCCAAAGGATGGGCAGCATGATGGAGTCCACACATACACAATATAACTCGTTGGCGTCCAACCTGACAGAGATCTGGCATTGCCATCATTTTTGTTTTTTGGCTTCTGTGACTAAACATAAAAACGGATATATAAAGCGTCGAGTGAATACTTTCTTGTGTATGCCGCCATAAGGTTGGCGCCCCTTATGTGGGCACGCTTTCCCATTATCTGCAGATCTCCGCTCTGTCTGGTTGGACGCAAGGCATCAATACTCAGCTATTTTCAGGTTTCCTAGAGGTGTTCGATCACTTTCAAGTACAGACTCAAGGACATCCATAGACGTGTCCGGAAATCATTCCTACATTCTTCTGACTGCGTGATAGGGGGAATATTCACCCCATTCTCAGGTCCAAAGCTCCCTTGAGCAGGATTTCAGGAAGGTTTTCTCTCTAGAGGCACTTCTCCTGACTACTCTCTCAAGCTCACGTAGCTACGAAGCATGCCTGCAGTATGATGGTACCACTGCCATGCTTCATCATAGGAACGGTATCTGTTAGGGTAAGTTCACACTTCCGTTGTTTTGCTTCCGTCCGGTCCATCGTTGCGACGGATCTGTCGTATTTTATATGTCAACAGACGCAGCGGATTTGTTAGGCTAGGTTCACATTTCCGTAAATTTGTATCAGTCACAATCCACAGCTCTGGTAAACAACGGAATCCGTTTGGCGGATTCTGTTGTTTCCCATAGACTTGTATGAGTGGCGGATTGCGACCAATGACCTTGCGTTGCATCCGCTGCGTGGCGCATCAGTCGTCTTTGGACTGACCGCAGGGTGGAAACAACGCAGAACGTAACGTTTTTTGGGCCGTCAAAATTAACGCACCGCGCAGGAATCCGTCGCAATCCGTCAAGCTTGTAATGGATGTCTATGGTGCTGGATTCCGTCGTAATCCATTTTACGACGGAATCCAGCGATGGATTCAGTCATGCTTTATTGAGCATGCCCAGCATGTTTGGCACACCCACTGAACTGTTCCAAACACAAACGGATCACGATGGATCCGTCAAAAAACGGACGCACAGCGGCTGTATCGGATGCGACGGAAAAGTTTTTTCACAACATTCCTGTGAACGGAATCCTGTGAAAAACACATCCTTTGCATCATTTGCCACCTAAAAAACGACGGATCTGTCGCTGACGGACCTGACTGATTTAAATCAATGGAAATGTGAACCTAGCCTTATTTCACAGGATTCCGTTCACAGGAATCCTGTGAAAAAACTGATCCGTCGCGTCCGTTATATCCGCTGTGCGTCTGCTTTTTGATGGATCCATCGTTATCCGTTTGTCTTTGGGACATCCCAATGGGTGTGCCAAACATGCTGGGCATGCTCAATAGAGCATGACGGAATCCAGCACTGGATTCCGTTGTGTGACTGATTATGGCGGAATCCAGCACCATAGACATCCATCATAGCTTTTGACGGATGGCGACGGACACCTGCGGAGTCCGTTTTTTTGCTGCTTCACAAAACTTTACATTCAGCGTTGCTCCCGCCTGACGGTCAGTCAGTAAAAGACTGATCCGTCACGTGGCGGATGCAACGCAAGACCATCAGTCACAATCCGTCACTAATAGAAGTCTATGGGGAAAAAACAGATTCCTCAAGGCGACGGATTGTGAAGGAAGCAAAACAACGGAAGTGTGAACTTATCCTTACCTGATCACCCTGATTTTCTCCTCACATGACGATTGAATTCGGACCAAACAGTTCAATCTTGGCTTCTTTAGACCAAATTAGTTTCTAACAGTTAACACAGAAACATAAAAACATTTGTGATCTATTAACAAAGAAAAAAAAATTTGATTACAGGACTTCGACTATCCCTAAATCAGAGGTCTCCGCTCACCATTCCAGGAAGTAGAACTAAAGGGAATACCTAGTACCACCGCAGGCTATCGTCATTGTAGCCAAGGATCTGGCTAATCAATTCACTATAACTCACAGGACATGGCTTATACAGTTGTCAATATCAAGATCATACCCACATTCCCACCAGAGTGTCGGCAACCAGATATCAAGTCATTAATTCACCCATATCGCACACGCACACCGCTGGGTTTGGTGCTTTCTAACTCGACTATCATAGAATAAGATAGAACATGTCCTCCAATAGTGAATCTTCATGGAATTACATTATCTCAAGTAGGATTTTATTATATCTGCCCAACTCAGAGTTTCGCCAATACAGCTTCTTCACAGGAAAAACAGGAGAAACAGGAGGCTACTTTGCCAAATACAAAAATATATTTTATTACGACAAAAACAGTGGTAAAGACATGCTCAAGTTGAAATTGCAACAAATGTGGCAGCAAATGAATTAGAATATAGCTGTAAGAACTCCTGCAGGGCACATGGTGGATATAAAGAATCTCTTATCTACAGCAAAGTGCTTAATTAAATACCAAGCCCATGGGGATAATGGTGAACAGAACTCATATCACCATGTGTCTACCAAAGAACAGGAGAAGGTAATCAAAAGTACATACCCATGAAAAGTTTTGTGTATTAATTTGTATCAATTCATATATGTAAAATTCTGTATCCAAACAATTAATGCGTATATTTATTATATATCTTTATGGACTTATATTTATTGTTTTATTATCATGGATCTTAATCAAATTACACTATAAATAGGGTCTAAGTGAGTGGCTGTGCTATCCTTGAGGAAGGGGACTGTTAATGCCCCCGAAACGCACGTCGGATCAAGCTCACACACACTTTCTATTGTCTTGCGTGGAAAGGCTTAATTGTCTGATTCATCCAAGCTCCAAACTTGTCTAACGGGTGGACGCTCAAGATAGCCCCCGTACCTGTGCCCCGGGAGGATCTTTAACCCTGGAACCTAACCACTTGCCTGCCTTCCAGAGCAGAGCTGTGACCTGACACAACCTTGGTGGTATCCCCGTCTCCAGGCACCTGGAGTCTATACAGAGGAAACCTGGCATATCCCTGCTGAAATTTCTGTGTTCAGGCACCAAGAATATATACAGCGCAGAAACCGCATTGCTTCTAGAACCTCCAGACTGGTGGCCGTTTGTCAGGTAACTTGCAACAGACACCCAAGACGGGTGCCCGGTGTATCGTTGCAATCCTTCTATACTCCTGTATGACTGCAGCGATAATACGCTAGGAGTGCGGGAAAATTCAAACCCACCAAGAAGAGCGGGGTTTATGTAGAGCGTATGTTTCATAGCAATATTTGAAGGATTTTTGAGGAACTGCAGTACGTTAATCTATACTGTTTGATACTAGAACGGATCATATCCTTGTGGAATTCCTGAACGTTCCCGGATTTACTTATTTATTTGTTTGTAGAAAACATTTAACCCCTTCTCCAACAAAATACTTTTTAACTTTTCTCTAAAATAGTAGCTCTAGAGTTTTTAGAGTCTTTTCAGCGGTTCACTGACATTATAGGAGAGTCCTAATAGTGTGCATATACCAAAAGGAGAACATATAATGGACTTCAGAAAAATGTTGTATAAAATATATACTTTTATTAGAAACACTTAAAAAAGTTTCAGACAATACAAAAACATATAAAGAGCAGCGAAAAATGACTGGCGGTGAAGACAAAACATTACAGGATAATGATCATACCGATTGCAAAATTGCAGTGTCAAAATTAACGGAATCCCTGGAAATTATAGGTAATAACAAAGGCTAACATGCCTATACAGTTAGGTCCAGAAATATTTGGACAGTGACACAATTTTCGCGAGTTGGGCTCTGCATGCCACCACATTGGATTTGAAATGAAACCTCTACAACAGAATTCAAGTGCAGATTGTAACGTTTAATTTGAAGGTTTGAACAAAAATATCTGATAGAAATTGTAGGAATTGTACACATTTCTTTACAAACACTCCACATTTTAGGAGGTCAAAAGTAATTGGACAAATAAACCAAACCCAAACAAAATATTTTTATTTTCAATATTTTGTTGCGAATCCTTTGGAGGCAATCACTGCCTTAAGTCTGGAACCCATGGACATCACCAAACGCTGGGTTTCCTCCTTCTTAATGCTTTGCCAGGCCTTTACAACCGCAGCCTTCAGATCTTGCTTGTTTGTGGGTCTTTCCGTCTTAAGTCTGGATTTGAGCAAGTGAAATGCATGCTCAATTGGGTTAAGATCTGGTGATTGACTTGGCCATTGCAGAATGTTCCACTTTTTTGCACTCATGAACTCCTGGGTAGCTTTGGCTGTTTGCTTGGGGTCATTGTCCATCTGTACTATGAAGCGCCGTCCGATCAACTTTGCGGCATTTGGCTGAATCTGGGCTGAAAGTATATCCCGGTACACTTCAGAATTCATCCGGCTACTCTTGTCTGCTGTTATGTTATCAATAAACACAAGTGACCCAGTGCCATTGAAAGCCATGCATGCCCATGCCATCACGTTGCCTCCACCATGTTTTACAGAGGATGTGGTGTGCCTTGGATCATGTGCCGTTCCCTTTCTTCTCCAAACTTTTTTCTTCCCATCATTCTGATACAGGTTGATCTTTGTCTCATCTGTCCATAGAATACTTTTCCAGAACTGAGCTGGCTTCATGAGGTGTTTTTCAGCAAATTTAACTCTGGCCTGTCTATTTTTGGAATTGATGAATGGTTTGCATCTAGATGTGAACCCTTTGTATTTACTTTCATGGAGTCTTCTCTTTACTGTTGACTTAGAGACAGATACACCTACTTCACTGAGAGTGTTCTGGACTTCAGTTGATGTTGTGAACGGGTTCTTCTTCACCAAAGAAAGTATGCGGCGATCATCCACCACTGTTGTCATCCGTGGACACCCAGGCCTTTTTGAGTTCCCAAGCTCACCAGTCAATTCCTTTTTTCTCAGAATGTACCCGACTGTTGATTTTGCTACTCCAAGCATGTCTGCTATCTCTCTGATGGATTTTTTCTTTTTTTTCAGCCTCAGGATGTTCTGCTTCACCTCAATTGAGAGTTCCTTAGACCGAATGTTGTCTGGTCACAGCAACAGCTTCCAAATGCAAAACCACACACCTGTAATCAACCCCAGACCTTTTAACTACTTCATTGATTACAGGTTAACGAGGGAGACGCCTTCAGAGTTAATTGCAGCCCTTAGAGTCCCTTGTCCAATTACTTTTGGTCCCTTTAAAAAGAGGAGGCTATACATTACAGAGCTATGATTCCTAAACCCTTTCTCCGATTTGGATGTGAAAACTCTCATATTGCAGCTGGGAGTGTGCACTTTCAGCCCATATTATATATATAATTGTATTTCTGAACATGTTTTTGTAAACAGCTAAAATAACAAAACTTGTGTCACTGTCCAAATATTTCTGGACCTAACTGTATTAGTATGGACACCAGGGAACCATGGCAGAAAAGTAGCAAGAAAATCAGCCCCCTGCAGGGTAAAGGAAGGTAAAAATGAGCTGAGTTGATAAAGGGTACAAAACGCAATTAGAAAACCAATAGTAGCTTGCAAATGCATAAAATGAACACAGCTCAGTAAGTATACCTGCAAGGGGGGCTGAAAAGAAACCACCTAACGCACGTTTCATGTGTCTCTGCTCGCTTTCTCAAGGTGCACATGCTGTAGAGATTCAGAAGAGTGTGTTCATATAGAGGGACTGCACACTTTCATCAAAAGACCAGACAACCCCTTTCAGCAAGTTTTTGTTATGTAATCTGAGGACAGCATGCTATAGGGGTAAAATAACAAAAATCAACTATGCCTCTCTTATCAGGTTGTGCGCTGCTATTTACTTAATCACCAAGTGATAAAGCCCTTAGTAAATCATTGCTAGGTCTAGCTGGCAAGTGCACGGCAGTCCGGCACGCCCCCTCCTAAATTTGACACCTCACTGTCAATGTGCAATCTCTATAGAGAGCCTGGCGTGGGTGGGGTCAGCTCTCAGCGCTGCTACTTTGATAAATCTAAAACCTCTTGAGTATATCAACACGGCTGCAGCCAGTAATCTAAATGTTACATAGTTGGATTCAGAGTCTCTTTGCCTATATTATGCTGCTCTCAGATGAGGTAGCAAAAATCTTCTCTTTAAAGGGAAAGTGTAACCAGGTTTTTCCCCTATGAGTTGCGGCCACCACCAGTAAGCTCTTATATACAGCCTTCCATAATACTTATATAAGAACTCAGGCCGCGCTGTAGACTGTCAAAGAAAACTTTATTATACTCGCCATGGGGACAGTCCGGTCCGATGGGTGTCGCTGGTGTCAATCTGGCCCCTCTTCCATCTTTTGTGATCTCCATCCTCCTGCCCAGCCTCGTGTGGATGACGCGTCCTTTCTCATCCACACAGAAGCTTCCATTGCACTTCTGCGCATGCTTACTTTCATCTGCCCAGCTGAGAGCAGATCAAAGTATTATAGTGCGCATGCGCTGGCATTCTTTAACCTTTCCTAATGCGTGCGCATTACAATACTTTGCTCTGCCCTCAGCCGGGCAGATCAAAGTGCACCTGTGCAGGAGGGCAATGGAGGCTTCTATGTGGATGATGTAGGATACGTCATCCACACGGTGCTGGGCAGGAGGACAGCGACTGCACTGGATTGAGGAGGTGCCGGACTGAGAGCAGCGATGCCCATTTGACCGGATTGCCCCATATGCGAGTATTATAAAGCTGTTTTTTACATTCTACAGCTCGGTCTGGGCTCTTATATACAGTATTCTAGAATGCGGTATATAAGAGCTCACAAGTGTTGGCCGCAGCTCATAAGGAAAAAATCTGATGACAGGTTTCCTTTAATCTTCAAATAGATTAAATAAACCCAAATAAATATATACAGTCATGGCCGATAGTGTTGGCACCCTTGAAATTTTTTCAGAGGGTAAAGTATTTTTCCCCAGATAATTATTACAATTACACGTTTTGTTAAACACATGTTCATTCCCTTTGTGTGTAATGGAACAACACAGAGAAATAGGGGCAAATTGGACAAATTTCACACAAAACCTCAAAAATAGGCCTGACAAAATTTGTTGCCACCCTCAACTTAATATTTGGTTGCACGCCCTTTGGAATAAATAACTGCAATCAGTCGCTTCCTAAAGCCGTCCACAAGCTTCTTTCTCTTCTCACCTGGAATTTTGGACTCTTCTTTATAAACTGCTCCAAGTCTCTCACATTTGAATGCGTCTTCTTCCAACAGCAATTCTAAGATCTCTCTACAGGTGTTCAATAGGATTTAGATCCGGATGTAAGGCACGCCGGTGATGAAGTGTTGAGCGGGAGTGGACCACTGGATCACAGGGGAGATCCGGACTTACCCTGACTTGAGAGGGGGTTGACTAAGGCTACTTTCACACATCCGGATTTTGCTCTGCGGCACAATACGGCGCTCTACAGAAAAACCACAACCGTTTTTTTTGCCGCCGGTTGCGGGTTTTTTTGCATAGACTTACATTAGTGCCGTATTGTGCCGCATGGTCTTGCGTTCGGTCCGGTTTTTGCCGCATGCGGCAGATTTAGCCGATGCTGCGGCCGGATGGAACGTTGCCTGCAACGTTTTTTGCTCCGGCAAAAAAAACGCATCGCGCCGCATCCAGCCGGTGCGGCGCATTTTTCAATGCATGCCTATGGACGCCGGATGCGGCGCGATGCGTAAAAAACGCATCCGGCCGCCGCATGCGG